>NC_056749.1:520344376-520429376 GCF_019279795.1 Protopterus annectens
CCGACTGCTTTTTCCCGCCTAAAAAGCTAATTTCTAACTAAACTGTGCTTTAAAATGTTTAAATTGCATTTGCCTTCTGCTTTTTACAGTTTTTACACTTGTTTTATATCAATTTAAGTCATTTTTGTATTGTATAACTGTTGTAGGCTACACACTAAAGTTTGCTAGCCTGTTTACAGCATTTACAGTGTTTTCTGTGTGTTTTTATTTTGCTGTTTCCTGAAAAAAAAAAAAAACTCTCTTTTCCCGCCTTTGCTGAAATAGATTAGTCCAGATTTCAGGTTTTGCTGAATTCCGGACTGTGGTATAGTTTCCTGTGTTGCCCATATCCTTACTTGGATAGGAGGAAGCTTCTCTGTTCACCAGTGAGAGTGGGGAGCTTTGAGCAGCCTATCTGTCCCTAGTGGAGTGGTCTCAGCCCTGAAACTAGTAGCTTATTGGCCGCTCTGGGTCAATTCCTCTCTCTTTCAGTTTCCCTGCTTTAGAACCCGCATTTGTGCAGTTTTGCATGATTTTGCGCATAGCGCAGCATCGGGCAGCGCCGCTTAAACAGGTTGAAACTATTCCCGGCTCTACAAAGTCTGCTCTTCACTTTTTCTCTTAGAACTGTTCTAAATCTCAAAGTAAGCACTATATTTTCATTCTAAAGTCCAGCAGTTGCTCGTATAAGTAATCTTGTAAGTAAGCACTAATAAACTAAAGCACTACACCCTCTTATACTCCCTTTAAGTACTTGGCTCCCTATTGGCCCTTTTTGATCAGTCAAAAAGTAGTTCCTTATACTATTCTGGCATGTCCAAAAGTCCGTTTCGGGTTTACTCTCCAGTCCAGCTGGTGAATATGGGAATCTTGAGGCAATATTACAACTGCCTTATGTACACAGACCACCGTCTCCTCCTCCCAACAAGCTCAAATATATGTGAGAAATGCAACTATATAGCCAAACTGGAGGCTGAGCTCTCTCAACCCAATACTGGCACAGTCAGTCAGGAGGAGAAGGTAACCACACACACCACAAATCCAGTCTCACATAGACCTATCGCAACAGAAAACTAAACACATAAACACACAAAAACATACTCGGAGGCTCTAAATAAAAATCTGCCCAAGCAGCAGAGACCTCCAAAGCAGACATCCAAGCAACCGCTACCCCACAACAATACCCACATATCACATAGTTCACAAAGTCAGTGTGCCACACAGTCACAGCCCTTAAGGCTAAACAACACACCTAATACACTTGTAAGTGCCACTCATCAGCGTGAACAAGGAGAAGGTCACTGTAAGCTGCCTGTCGGGTTCTAGGATCCGCCACATAACACAAGCACTCAGGTACCTCCCTGGACTACATGAAAAGAGACATAGAGGAGCTCTCTGATCATGTAGCCCAGGCCGGTATGACCCTGACCTTGAGTAGCATCTTACCCTCACCAAGAATGATGCCACAGTATAAAGACAAAATTATCAATTTTAACAATTGGCTAAAGTATTGGTGTCATTCAAAGTGCATCCAGTGTCTGTCAGCCTGGGATGACATGCTCGACAAGCCACGTGGCTTCGCTAGGAACAGCTTGAACCTGTCACCCCTGGGCTTTCAAATACTGGCTAAAGCTCTTGCCACCCCCATAGTGCCTTTTTTAGGCAAGGCTCAAAAGACAAACCCACCTCCATAGACGACACAAAGAAAAAGAAACTAAGGGTAATGCTGCTCAACGCCAGAAGTCTAAACCTCAAGATGCATGCACTCGAGGCTCTCCTCAGTATGGAGAATATCGATATCTGTGTAGTTACAGAAACCTGGTTCAAGGCTCCCGAGAGCACCCCAGCACTACCAGATTATACCTCATACAATCCTTTTCAGCCCCAAAACTCGGACCGAACCACAAAAGGAGGGGGAGTATCTATATTCATCAAAGATACCCACACCTCCAGGTTAGTGGCACTGCATGAAGCATCGGAGGCCATCCACGTGCAACTAACAGTGGGCAAAAAACTGCCTTTCAGTTTGTAGCCTGCTACAGACCACCCTCCCAAACTCAGGAACCCCACTCGGCTTTCCTGAGAACACTGGAGAATATCAAAGTCTCTCCAAACATCATTATATTGGGTGACTTCAACTACCCAAACATAGAGTGGGATCACTACTCAAGCCCCAACACCCTCGCCCAACAGTTCCTAGAATTTATAAACTCAAATGCTATGGAACAACTGGTCACCACTCCAAGAGGGGAAAACATATTGGACCTGATCATCACCAACATGGGGACTCTATGTTTCATACCAGAGGTATACCCTTCATTGGTAAGATCTGACCATAAATTAATCTCACTGTACATCCATATCCTGTCCCCACCCCCAGTCAAGGAAACCACGGTGAAGAACTTCTCAAAGCAAACTAAACATTTCTCAAAAACGAGGTGGAATCCTTCAAAGCCCCCAGGCTAGTGGAAAATACGGCCCAAATCGCAGAAACCTTTTCAAACGCTTTCTATGGGCACTTACAGGAATGCATGATTCGTGCTATCCCAAATAAAACCAAGACTCATTCCTCCAAAGCCAGGAGACCTGTCTGGTGGACCCCAGCCATAAATAAGCTATACAACAGAAGGAGGAAGCTACTACATGATAGAGCAAAATCCCAAAAAGGGAAGGCATCTCTGATCAGTACTAGCAAGAAACTACGATCCCTCATAAAATCATCTAAGGCCAGCTTCGAAAGAAAAATTGCACAAGATGCTAAAGATAATCACAAGGCCTTCTTTAGTTATGTCAGGAACCTGGGTGGCAACTCCCAGATATGCTCTGAGTTAGTTCAAAATGACAAAAAATACATTGAACCCACAGACATTGCCAACATCCTGGCAAACAGGTTCATTGCAAACTTCTCCCCCCCCCCAAAAGAGCAAATGTCTATCCCAACAGAGTGTAGCCTCCCTGACATCACAGATGCACAGGTGAGAGCTGCCCTCTCCAAAGCAAAAAACACAGCATCAGTGGGACTGGACGGTGTCCTGGGCTGCATCTTACACATACTCCAAGAAAAACTGAACCCTCACATAAAGCCACTGTTCAATCTCAGCCTTACTACAGGATATGTACCCAAGGAATGGCGTACAGCAACAGTGGTCCCACTCCACAAAGGTGGTGCCACAATGGACCCCGGAAACTATCGCCCTATAAGCCTGGCTAGCCTGGTCTGCAAAGCTATGGAGCATATCATCATGAAACTCATAAACAAAGACATTGAGAACATCCAAACACTGGATCCTACCCAATTCGGCTTTGTTAAGGGCAGATCTTGCCTCTTGAACCTGGTCGACTTCTTTGAAACAGTCACCAAGGCCATAGATGAAGGGAAGGTAGTTCACACAGCCTACCTGGACCTCGCAAAAGCCTTCGACACAATACCCCAGTCGAGCATGATAAATAAGCTCACCAGCTTAAATATCAACCCCTATGTCACAAGATGGGTTGATAATGCCACTTAAAGGTAGTATGCTTCATAGATACATTTCTGTTGTTGGTGCATGTTGATGTGCTGTTGATTGCACATGTTCTGTGATCATCTGGGATTGTCCTGACCATAACGGTTGGGACAAATTATTTTGCTTTGTTTGGTCATGTTTTTCTTGTTGCAGATTAACTTTGTGGACTGTTCTGCTTTGGACAGGTAGGGGGCAGGGAGATTAGATGGATTTTCATGTGTTTGGGGTTTGCATTTTTTTGAGATTCTTTTCTAGCAACACCAGGTTGGGAGCTATATTTTGATGGGGCCTTGAATGTGTGTTGAGTTTGTATTCGTTTCCACAATGTGTTTGAATGTAGTCTTTGCTACAATTGTGATGGTCATTTATTCTACCAATTAATATCTATATACATGCATACACATTATATATATATATATATATATATATATATATATATGGATTCACTTCATAACACTGAAAACTCAAAACATTGAAAATGAGAAAACTTCATAATATAGAAGGCCAAAACACTGAAACCTCAAAACACTGAAGGCTGCGCCCACCACACCCCCTGCTACTTAAATATATCAATTCCAAGACTGTACTTACTGTAGTGAAATGTAGGAGGGGGTGTGGGTAGTGCAGCCCCCCACATTGGGGGTGTAGGGGGGCTTGCACCCCTTCTTACACTTGGTGGAAAGTGCTATGATTTATGTTGTTTAAACTTAGTATATGCATGATATGTATTTTTAGTGTTTTGAGTTTCAGTGTTTTGAGTTTTCAAGATTTTGAAGCTTCAGTGTTTTTGAGTTTCAGTGTTTTGAGCTTTCAATGTTTTGAGCTTTCAGTTTTATGAAGTGAATATATATATATATATATATATATATATATATATATATATATATATCGAGAGAGAGAGAGAGGGAGATGTATAGATTTTTTTTTTCTGTACTGTGCACCACTTGGTTGGATCAGTTGTCCCCGGGTGGCCTGCTCAACGGGGTATGCAAACTGGACATGTGTATGGCTGAACGGTAAAATGGTCCAACTGAGTAGTATTATATCTGTTCCATCCCAATTGCAGTTGTTTTTTTGTTTAACTTCTCTTGGTGGATTTCATGCCTGCTTGTGATTGCATTCTTTTACTGTTTAGGGTAATGTCTCTTGGCTGTCCAGATTTTCTCAGAGTGGCCAGGTTTTGTCTCACGTTTTTGGTCCTTCTTCATAGGAGCTGGTTCCCATAGGATTTGTGATTTTTTTATGTTTGCAGCACATCAGTGATAATTGGTGTGGTGGTGGGAATTGGAGTTTCGGACTTCATGTCCTTTGGGGGATGTGTGATGACATAGGACCTTTTATTCTGGAGCTTTCTAGGTTTATAAGAACAGCACCTTGGGAATTTGTCCCTATTGTTGGAGGTTTTATTTCTCCAGTGTGTTTGGCTTTATCCATGTTTTTTGTGTTGGGAGGTTGAGAGCTATGGTGGGGATGTCAATGAGATATGGCCACGGGGCGTGCCTCTCAGTGGTGTTTGATTTCTGCAGAAGGTCTGTTCTGGTGGTTTGTGTTATGCAGGATGCTTCCTCAGTAACTGCTCCTTCTATGGCTGGAACTGTCTGGATATAATCTTTCTTTCTTGTAGCCCTAGTGTTTGCTTGCAAATATTGGTAATCTGTATCTTTCTGTCTCTTTATTCAGAGAGATATGTAAATCACAAGGTCTAGCAACTTCCACAATCAATTCTCTATTTTTTTCTTTCTTTCTTTTGCCATCTTTCAGAGTATTTACAGTTATTTCTCTTTTGCTGATTGCAGAAACACAATTTGCATCAGACAGTGGCCCGAAGGAAGTGGATTCGGCAGGTGATGGATGGTGCTGTGATAGGTGGTTTGGCTGCTGGTGTGTTATGCAGTGAAGTCACAGATGGTAGAAATGCAGAGTTTGTATCAGATGGTTGTCCAATGGATGTTGTCTTGGCAGGTGATGGATGCTACTGAAAAGGGTATTTTGGCAGCTGGGGCAGTATGCAGTGAGGCCACAAGTAGTGATACATTTTTATGTGCTCATTTAGGCATTTGAATGTTTGAGCAGTATGGGAGCACTGTGGGGACAGGTAAGGATGAGATATGTCAAGGGAATTGTAAAGCAGGCATTTAGGTTTAATTATGGTGTGTTTGGGGTCGGCCATAGGCAGGGTGGAATCATAACAACAGAGGATAGGTTGTACTTTGGGATCTGGCTGAGTGATAGATTAGCTTAGCAAGCTCTGGGGTAAGGAGAGGGGGGTCTTTCGACCCTTTCACCTAACACTTTTAGCTAGAGGAAAGGTTCAAAATTGTAGGAGTATGTGGATAATGGGAATTTATTGATGTAGATGGGGTTGAATGTCTGCTGGAGTCTGAAATTGCAAACAGTACAGTAAGGCTTTGGAGGCCTTAGTGGCTTTGTGGCTAAAGACAGGGGATAACTGGATGCTAGGTGTCATTTATTGCATGGCTGTTTAGTTGTAGAAGGATACTGCCTTGACTGTGCCAATTTTGGTAAGTTAAGGGAGGGCTGGGGTATGTTTGTCAGTGGTATGTTGGTTTTCGCACACTTGTTTGAAGTGTGCGGGTATGTATTTAGTTGTGTAGGGGACAGACAGGAAGGCGTGTTGGTTAATTTGAGTTTGTAGCAGCCTGAATCAGGTAGGCTATCTTTGTTGTTATGTGGATTTCAGGGTAGCTGGGGTAAAGCAAACTTTTGGGGTAGATAAAGGGGTGTCCTTTCATGGGTTGAAGGTAATATTGGGGTTTGGATTTTCCCATTAATGTATGGGTATTGTGCCAGCTGCTTATTCTATTTCCAGATTCAGAAGATGCACATGAATTACTAGATGGGGGTTTTAAGGATTTTCTATTTAATCAAGGATGGGAGGGATAATTTGTAGGAATCTTCATCTCTTATAAAAGGAAATAATAGATTGTATAGGTTCGGAGGAGTAGGAATGATAAGCGTGTGTCGCTCATCTGGTCAAGGTAAAACAGACAAACATTCACGGGTTCAATTCAAGCAGCTTTATTATGCACAAAACTCATTAGACATGAAGCTTTTAACTTAAACTTATAAACAGACTGACTACCACACTTATACATGTTAACACTCTGGCTGTTCTCTCAAAATAGCAATGCTGCCTGCACATGTTCACTATTTACATGCAGGTGCCTACATCTAGAAATGCTTTTTAAAAGTACATATACATGCTCTGATCTACAGCCTCCTCCTTTGAAAAATGATTCATATACAAAATGACAGTAATCAATGACACGCAATTTACAGAAATTATTTTTTGATATGCAATTATACAGAATTATTTGACATACAATAGTACAAAATCAGACACATGTAAAACAATAATGTTCATGTTGCTGTGTATTTTACACTAGGTCTAGAAATACAACCTATTTGTGGAACATAAAAGTCAGAATTGGGTCTAGCAATGGGGACTGTCTTCAAGGAATGTTCAGCTTTGGGGACAACTAGGACATCATCAGGAATGGGAATGGATACTGACACATGTTCTTTGGCATGAACATTGTGAGGGTTGCTCTGAGATCTAGAGTCTGTATCACAGGTACAATGCTGCGATAATGTTTCTGATACAGGAAGAAGATGTCTGCAGTTTCTCCTGTTTTCTGTACCCTCAGACTCTACTAGGTAGGATCTTGGCTCTGCACATATACCTCTCACTTGACCATTTAAATCAAAGCCTTTCGCAGTTTGCATCCTCAACTCTCTCTCCTTTTAACGGATAAAGAAATCTCCTCATTTTATCATAGCTGGACTTTTGAAATGAATGCTTCTTAAAAAGCTGGGCTTTGATTGCTCTGTTTTTAGCATTAGGCACCAACAAACTAGAACTGATAGGGAAGGTTTTTATGGTTTGCCTGGATGGAAGTTTCTCAGCATGCGAGCTAAGTAGGTTGTCACGGGATGCATTTCTGAGATTGAGTAAATTCTAGAAGATATTGGTATTGTCATGCTTTGACCTCTCCAGTAATTGCTTTGCACTCTGTTCTGCACGTTAAGCAAGGCTGTTTGGCTGTGGATACTCAGGACTACTAGTAACATGGATAAAGTCCTACTCTTTAGCACATCTCTGAAACAATTGAATGCTAAACTGAGAATTGTTGTCAAAATAACTGTGTGGACTACCATGGACTGAGAAATGATGTTTATCTTAGTAACAACAGCACTGGATGTTAGTTAGGTAGCAAATTGATCTCAAACCAATTTGAATAAAATCTACCAACACTAAGTAATGCTGATTGTTCCACTCAAATATGTCAGTGGCTACTGTTGACAAAGGTAGTTCAGGAATTTGGCTGAGCTGAAGTGGCTTTTTCACAAATGTGGCTTAGTACTGTTGCACAGTGAATAAGAAGAAAGCACTTTATCAATGTCTTTTGCTAGAAAAGGCCAACATACTAGTCCTCTCACCCTTCTTTTGGTAGAATCAGAACCTGGGTGGCCACGATACAAAATATGAATGTATTAACATTGTAAGCAAGTAGGAACAATAACTTTTGGACCTTTGAAAAATGATACCATCTTCCATCAGCATCTCATCTCTGTATGCAAAGTAAGGTTGTACTTCTGGTGGTACACAGGATTGCTTTGATGGCCATCCTACATTGATGATGTGGTTGAGCTTTTGCAAAATTGATCAGTCTTTGCATGACCTCTCAGCTCAAGTCTTGTGGTTGAAAAATTATGCACTTCCATGATATTGAAGTCAAAATTCTCTGTATCAAGCTGTTCTGTGATATTTCTAGTCAATCTGGGTAAGGTATCAGCCAGATAAATAAGTTTACCCCTTGTATAGACCATTTTGAAATTATACTTTTGCAATTTTATCAGCATTCTTTGCAGTCTTGCTAGAGCAAAATGCATAGGCTTCTTTAAAATAGTGAATAGAGGCTGATGGTCAGTTTCCGTCTGGATAGCTCAGCCATAAATATAATCATGGAACTTTGAACATGCGAATACAATTGCCAAAAGTTCTTTCTCAATTTGAGCATACTTCATCTCAGTTTGGGTAAACATTCTAGATGCATAGGCAACAGGTCTGCCTTCTTAAATGATAACTGCACCAAGACCAAACTTTGAAGCATCACATGAAAGAACTACTGGTTTGTGGACATCATAGTACCTTAATGTACGAGGTTTAGCAATTTACTGTTTGAGGTTATCAAATGCTCTCTGGTGTTATACTAACCATGACCATGCAACATTTTTGTGTGTCAGCACTCTTAAAGGCATTGATAACTCACTAAAGTCATGGATAAAATTTGCCTAAATAGTTAACCATACCAAGAAAACACTGCACGGCTTGGACATTGTCTGGAGCAGGCATCTCAAGAATGGCTGCTTGTTCAGAAGGATCTGGTTGTAAGCCTGTACTGGTAAATAAAAGACCTACATAAGTAACTTCTGGTAGTCTGAATTTGCATTTCAGAAGATTCAGTTTTAAGTTCACTTCACACACACTGTCCAGAATTTTCTGGAGGTTTCTGTCATGCTCTGCTTCACCATTACCTCCAACCAGTAAATCATCAACTATTATTGCACACGGGTAGCCTGAAAAAATCTGCTCCATTGCATACTGAAAGACTTCACTGGCAGAAATTTATTCCAAAACCCACCCTGAGGTATCTGTATTTAGCAAATGGGGTACTGAATGTAGTCAGTAGTGAAGATTTGTGATCAAACATTGGTTGCTAAAATCCTTGCATCTAAGACAGAAAAAACAGTGGCATTTGGCACGAGGCCAGCAATCTGCTCGACTGCAAGCATAGGATGATGAGGTCTTTTTAATGCCTTGGGTAAATGCATATTCTGATTTAATCTGAGTGTTTCTTATGAGCAGCTACCACAGAAGACACCCACTCAGCCGGTTCTGTGACTGGACAAATCACACCTTGCTGCAACATTTTGTTTTACTGGACCTTGACCTTGTCCTGCAAAGCTAGTGGAACTCTCCTTGCTGGTCTAACCACTGGATTGACCTCTGGGTCTACTTTCATGGAGTGTACAACTGAAAGTTTGCCTAGCTTGTCATTGAAAACATCAGCATACTCTGAGAAAATAGCATCACTGAAGTCAAAACTTGGACATATGCTTACATGATGAACTTCTTTGTTAAAAGAAAGCAGTTTCACTCTTAAATTTTCTCTGAGACATAATAATGACTGCACAGGTCTTCGGACTATGTAAAATTGCAAGCTGTAACTGTTCCCAGCCGAATAGCATGAAAGCACTACTGAGCCTTCAGTTTGAATCTCTTCACCTCCATAAGCAACAAGTTTCACACAATTAACCAAATTAATTTTCTCACTAGCCATCACTTTAGCAAATGTTTCTGGTGACATTACATTACACTTTGAACTTCATGGGTTTGCCATTGATCAGGACAGTACAAAACACTTCATTCTTTGCCAACAAATCTACTGCATTAACCTGTTCACCGACCACTGATACACCATCTACATAGAAAGTAGGGTTGCAGCTTTCTGTATGATCAACATTGCTTTTTTAGTGGCCTTTCTTAATAACTGAATGAGGATTACTTGATTTACAAACCTTATGAAAATGGTTCAATTTTTTTACACTTGTGGCATTGCTGACCAAATGCTAAGCACTAATCTCTTTTAGACTCATGAATTGTTCCACAATTGCAACAGTTAACGATAAGACTTGACTTGGGATTTTCTGACTCATCCTTATACTGTACTGACCGTCATAGCCGGCCTTAGGCATAGGCCAACTAGGCGGCCGCCTACGGCACCGCTCTAGCAGGGGTGCTTTTCCAATATTTATTTGGTGTAGGTAGACCAGGATAGGGCACCAGGTGGTGTGGTGAGGGGTGCCGTGGGGCCCTTTTGCCTAGGGCACCAGTTGACCTAAGGCCACTCCTGCTGACCATGCTCTTTTTATTGAGTTAGTCTTGGAACTTGCTAGAAAGCTACAGGGTTTTTCAGGGGAACCCACAGGGGTTACAGCTGCCATGTGCTTAGGCCTGTTTCTGCTTACCATTTGTTGCATGCTGTCTATGTTTACTCTAGAGGATGCTGAAGCCATGGTCTTATCACTTACAAACATACTTGTGCACTTTTTTGTGAGCTCATGGATTTGACAAATCTCTATGGCTTTGCTTAACGTTAAATCACCGTCACAAAGCAAAAACTTTCTCTCTGCAGCACTATTAACATCACACACAATCCTGTCCTTTATTTACTCATCTTTCAAGTCACCAAATCTGCATGTTTTGGCATTGTTTCTGAAGTCAGTGATATAAACTGCAAAAGTTTCACCTGTATTTTGGTCTCTTGTGTAAAATAAGTGCCTGTCCAATGTAACATTTGTCTGAGGGTTGCACATTTCCCTATATTTACATTTTAAGTGCTTGGGGTCCTCCCTTGATTCAGCTGGTACAACAGTATGATGGTTTTCCTATCTCCTGCTCATACTTCTTGTGCATACACAAATGAACATTCTCTTTCAATTGCTTCTGACTCAGTAAGTTACGCAAAATGAATGCCCTCGTATGTGCATCTTTGTCAGAAAAAGCTGCTTGTATGAAAATATATTATTCCTGCTCGAATACTTTCCAATTCTCTGCTATATTATGATCAAACACAAGTGGACTTGTTCTGCGAAATGCCTCTGCCATATCAACACACAGTAGTGAAAGCATTTGAAATTATTTACGAACATACACACATATAAATATACATGGCCAATACTTGCAATTATGCCCAAAAGCAGAAAAAACTCTTTGAAACAACTTCAGTTTGCTAAATAAGTCTCCACAGTACAACAACACTCTGAAGTCACTGTACTTTGTGAAACTACTCCTCATCAGTCTAAGAAATACTTCAAAATGACTGTACTTTGAGAATTAACTGTGCATGTCGGCAAAATCTTAGAGTACTAAACACTTTGAAATGAATGAACTTGGCAAATAAACTGTACACAGCACAAGAACCTTTCAAAATGGCTGTACTTTGAGTAGTAGCTCTGTACAGGGCAAGAAACACTTTGAAATGGCGACACTGCGAATAAATGCACACAGCACAAGAAACTTTTTGAAATGGGTGCACTTTGACTGCACTTTACAATATAACTGTACTTTGCACATAGCAAACTCTTTGAAATAACTGCTCCATAATAAAGCATGCACTCTGCAAACACTCTGCACACTCTGAGATACTTTGAACAACTCTAGTTATGGTTTGATTGGCTTCGGTCAATGGAAATAGTAGTTTGTGCCCAAACATGGTCTTTTACTAAAAAGCATGCAGTTGCCTTGCTCTTTAAGCTTAAATTTGTCCTTTTATTGTACTTTTTATGCCCTTTTATTCTCTTATCATGCTCACTATACTATTCTTGTGCCAATTTTACTTTAAAGATGTCCATTATGCAAACCAAAGATAATTCTGAGCCCCATATGAATGTCTGCTAGTTTTATCAAATATCGTAGTTAATAATGTAGTTTATGCCTTTCATTTGATTACTACTATGTTTGGTGCTACTTGTTTAATAATGTTTTTGTGCATTATAAATGTTCCATTTCATTTTGTGTGTCAAATAAATCATTTGTGCAGTTTTCTTTACCTTTAGCTCATTTCTGGCCCTTTTTTTCTTTGTCTGAGCTCCATTTCATTCAACCAGCTTAATCTACCTTCACCTTCAACACTCCACAGAAGTTGTTCTTTTAATTCCAGTTCTGACACCATGTCACTCGTCTGGTCAGGATAAAAGAAACAAACATTCATTGGTTCAGTTCAAGCAGCTTTATTACACACAAACACATCAGAAATGAAGCTTTGTAACTTAAACTTACATAAACTTATAAACAGACTGACTAACACCCTCATACATGTTAACACTCTGGCTGTTCTCTCCAAATGGCACTGCTGCCTGCATGTGCTCACTGTTTATATGCACGTGCCTACATCTATCAATATTTCTTAAAGGTACATACACATGCTCTGATCTACAGCAGGTACATTATTTGATTTGTTTGACATTCTTTCCTTTGGGCTGCTGGGAGGTGGTTAGTTATACGGATGACTTTTTAGCAGTAGGTAGGATTTGATGGAACACAGTGGGTATGCAAGTGTTTTGGGGGATATGTGAGGAACTGGGTGTTCAGTTGGCTAGGCAGAAGTTAGAAGGATTAAGCAAGGCATTGTTTTTTGTTTTAGGATTCCTAGCAGATGCAGACCATGGATTGTTTTATTATCAGATGCAAAGCTAACACACTGAAAGAAAAGCTTTGAAGGGGAAGTTCAAGGATAAGGAATGGATTAAGAATGTTGTTGAGCTTTTTGGGATCCTAAAGTTTGCATGTCGGACAGTTTACTTGGGTCATTTAGGTGAGGGTAAATAAGTTGGTGCATGTTGTTTTAGCATTGTGGTGTCTTTTAGGAGCAGTTTAAGTGGTATGGCCTTTTGACAGACGGACTGGGTTGTTCATAGGGATTTGGATTTGTTTACAAATGTGGCTTAATATGGCAGTGGTATGGGTTGTTGGTGCTGCTGGATGAGGTGTGTCAGGTTGGGTTAGAAGGATTAGATGCTTGGTAAAGGAGACTGGGGCAGCTCTTAAAGGAAAGGCATAGGGTAGGGCATTGCTTAGTTTGTTAAATTTGTGTTGCAGCTGTCTGGGGGAAGGATTGTTGAGTTAACTGGTTTACTAAATCTTGGGCAGTGGTTCATTTGCTTGAAGGTTGTGGGCAGGTTTGATAGTGTGAAGCTTGACTGACATTGGCTATTGGCAAGATAGGTTTTATTGCGAGAGTTGGTGTTGATAAATGGAGGTTTATTGGGTTACAGTCTGTGTGGCATTTGCTTTATGGATGTACTGAAGTCATTTATAGGGTGGTTTGTTGGTCAGCAAATGCTCTGCTGGTCTTGCCTTTTAATGGATAGTTGCTATTATGGCAAGGTTACTATTAAATTGATCTTTTCAAAAAGGAAACCTCATTTTAATCATTATATCCACTGGGTGATAAAAGGGGGCTGCAGTTAGGCATGATGGCATTCAATTGACCTTGCTTTATTTTGGGTAACATTGGGCTTCTTACAGTTCTGGCAGTACATTTGGCAGGTAATGACCTGGGAATAATTACAAAGCTACTGTTGGGAGTTAGGATAAGTGAGGATTTGTTTAATTTACAGAGGTTGTACAAGGATATGGGTATTACTTTGGCAGTGGATAGGGATAATCGTTTTAATTTCAGCCACTTAGGCAATTGTCTGCTTTCTGTATTTATATAATAAAGCTTTAGAAGGTTGATGGCAGGGACCCAGTTTGGTTCAGAGAGAATGGAGTACCCAAATGATGTTTGGCTTCACCCTTTTTAATGTATGGTTAGGTTTGTTTTGGAAGGTTTTGTTGGACATTTTGGTATGGAGGAGGGGGAACAGTTTGGTCAGGTGGTTGTTTGGGAAGAGGGACAGGTTTGCCCCTCTTCTGTTCCCCTTCTAGTGCTGCATGCTCATTTCAATGAGTTGGTAAAGGAAAGTGAGTAGTTGGGTGCTGCTTTGTAAGTAAAAGTAAGTGAGCAGAGGTAAGGATAATGCTTATTTGGTTGGATATTTAATTCAATAAGTAGAAAATGAAAGTGAGCAATGGCACGCTGCTTGACAAGTAAAATAAGCAAATGTAGGTAAGCACTCTGCTTATCTGGTCAGAGTTAGTGAGTTCACATTGCCCTAGTTAACAGTTATATGGATGTTTATGCAATGATTAATAAATAATATTGGTCAACAAAGTTAAGTTTATGGAAGTTTAGTAAAGGTTGTCAAACATCATTTGGTGTGATGTGTTTATTGAAGGGGACTGGAACAAATGAAAATGATTTGCTTTCTTGATCTTCATACTAAACTGTCCTATAGCACCACCATCACCTTCATTTTTATAGTGGCACTATTATGTGAAGGTTTTTATATTTAGTCGTCTGCGGTGGTGGTGCTGCGGTAGCGTTGTCGCCTCACAGTAAGACGTCCTGTTCGATTCTCAGCGAGAGCGTTTTCTGTGTGGAGACATGCGTGAATGGGCGTACCTTCATTGAAGATTGTGCATCAGGGCCGGCAACTCGGCATGTAAAAATCTACTGCCAAAAATTAGTGGACCGGAGTTTTGCTGTGGTGACCCCCTAACAGGGAAAAGCCGAAAAAATCAACCAACCCTTATTTAGTCACCAAAGTTCAGACTAGCCTTCTGGAGCCTCAGTAAATTAGAAGTGTAACCTGTGAAAGAAATTAGTGAGGTGTTGATTTTTTGCAAGGGGTGCAAATCCAGAGGCCCCCCCCACTGAGATACCCCTTTCACACAGCCATTCTAGTGTCCCATTACCTGGATATTTCTCCCTAGTTGCCATAGACACTGTTAAAACTTTCAGTGTGCATACTATTTTCTGCTTTACTTCTACACTACAATGTTTACCAATGTTTGGATTTCATTTGCAGCTTTTATTTCAAGTTTTATAGCACACACACTGACCGACATTTGCTAAACAAAGCAATACAGTCTCATAATGAAAACACTTAGCATTAAAACTTTTCTACCCTTGAAAGTCACATTCATTGAAACCCACATTCAAAGAAAATGTATACAGTTTATCTTTGTGCAGTTTTCAAATCATAGTCCCCATGCACACATTTAGAGCCATGCATGCTTCTTTTTACTTCACTTTCCTGACTGTATCAAATGATATTCCTTATATGATACAGCACCAGTACTTAGAGTGTGCTTTAAATTTGTAGTTTTGAACATTTTTCCAGTAAGCAATGGCACAAAATGTATGAACCAATAGACAAAACTGCCCAATTCAGAACATTTCAACCATAAATGTCTACTCAAACTACTGTCATTACAATCCACCAGTATCAGTAAATATGCACAATCTCTGCAGAAGTAAAAGTCATCTAAATAATTCCACATTAAAGAGATCTGTAACTAATGAAGAGGTTGCTGCTAGCAAACAACATTACACATAAAGTGCCTGTTGCCCTTGAAGAGTACATTGCCTATGTTACATAAAATAAAATGGTAAGCTGTTAATATTGCAATAGGAATGGATGACAAACTGACAACAGGTTCATAGTTTCTTGACATCTCATTAAAGGAGGACATACTCAGGACTGCACCATACCACCCCCCCTTAAAGTACAACACGGTATCAGGAATCCATCGACATGTTGTGGGAGTAGAGCACACAGCCTTCTGCATCAAGAGCAAGTATACTACCTGTTGTGTTACTAATGATGCTTTTAAATATTTTTTTAACACAGCAGTGATACCATTTGCTAAACAAAACAGTTACACATTGTAAACAGACTTAGCATAAGTCTTCTCTTCTCCTGAAGCTAACAGCTCCTTGAAAAATGCACTTGGCACAACTCCTTGAAACTCTTAACAGTTTGTTAGTTGGGGTAGAGGATTCAGGCTCTTGTTTCCTATAACCAAGGTACACGGTTTAAGTCTGAGCAAATTAACTAACCACCTGCTATGCTTAAGCAGGACATTTACATATACACATCCAACCACCCACCCTTCTTTCCCTTACTTGCAGGAATCCTGCCAGGATGAATGAAATGGAACCTTCCCATTCAGCTGTTATACACACACACCTCTCTGCCGTACTTACAGGAATCCTGTCATCAGACAAAGGCAGCAGTTCATTGGTAAGGGAGAGGTTGCTTCAGCTACAAATTCTTACCCGTTTTGTTTTATCCCCCAGCCATTGTTTACCTAGCAGATCACACACTTTTAAATTGATTTATTACTCCTTACACAGCAGCTTCCTAGGCAGCACCAGTGTGCATTTTTTTTTAATAATGCATCTTAATTATACTTGTTTTTATAGCTAGGCAACCAAAGAGCAATGCATCACATGGACACTGAGATGTCATTTAAAATGCAAAATGTGAATGATTGTTTGTTGCTTTCCTTCAGTAAAACTACTAATTATTTTTGTCAGACTAAACTTCCTTATACTTTGATTAAAAGCTGAGCTGGTGTATTTGAAGTTTTTAATTTACTGTTGCAGTCAGTCTGAAACACGTAATATGGACTTTGCCTATAAAAGAAAATATTCTAAATCTGCTATTACTTCCATATCCAATAAATTATTATTCTTAAAATGTTTTGTAATACTTTGGAGCTTTTCTCCCAGGGCCACCACTGAAAATGAGCTCCTACCCAGTTGGACTTTCTTGGTAATCAAATGTCAATAAATGAATATATCCTTTTTTCTCAATTTCCAGTAAGGTACCAAAGACAGTATTCAGAGTTCAAGACCGCATGTATCCCTTAACGGCCAGAAAGACCACTTTGTGGATTCGAACTCGGATTGTGTACCATTCTCAAGTCTCCTTACAGTATGCGCATATAATACTTTTCTGTGTTCTGGTGCCAGAACTGTTCCAGTAAAGCTGAGAAATACTTGTCAGAACAAGGTGAGACTACCAATTATGCTTCACCAGAAATGTGTCACCTTAAAATGACAAAACAAGCAATGTGCCCTCATTCAAGTTTATAAACTAAAAAAAATGTGAAAATCACTGTCATGGGAGCTAGCTCAGGAGTCCTCGTCTATTCCCATAACTTTAAAATGGAGTTGGGAAAATGTAAAAATTGTTGTGTTAACAAGTATGGAGTTATTTAAAGTGATCTCAGTAAATCTAAAAAATAATTTTATGCATGCTTTTTGTGTGTGTGAGGCATGCCTCTCAGTTGTTTGGATTTTCGCCTCATATTTATGGTCTGTTCCTACTAAAATGTATTCTTTTCATAACCTTTATGTGGAAGCAGCAGGAAAAGAATGGAACTTCTTGTATTTAAAATTCCCATGTGGCCGGAAAGGAAGAAACAGACGTCTGTGCGACAATGCATGCACAGACATAATGCAACAGGTGTGTGCAACCAGTCTGTTCTTAATGAGGAACGCCCTTAAAAACAAAAAACAGGATTTTTTTTTTTTTTATAAATTAAGAAGTAAATGTGACAATCCATTGGCAAGTGAAGTCAAAATCCAGGGGAGTGCAAGTGCACCCCCTTGCACCTGCCTGTGGGCACCCATGTTTGGGTAATAGGAGGACTGCATCATCTGCATAGTGCAACACCAATAATCTGCTTACCGATGCCTCATGTTAGTTAATCAACAACAAAAACAGTAAAAGCTCAAGTAGTGAACACTGATGCACACACCCTTAGTGAAGTTTCTGAGTAGGCCATCTCTCTCCACTATACTCTTGTGATGTCATTAGGAAAGTAACTTGAGCACTGGTACATTGCTTCTAAGTCTAAGTGTAGCTAAAATGAAGTTTCATGTATATAGTGTTTCAAAGAATGAGAGCCCTTGGGGAAATCTAGAAAAGGCCATGCTGTTTAAGATGTCACTATAAGCTGTTGCATGAGCTGAAATAATGTCTGCACAATAAATACTGCACATCTCGTGACAGCCCCAGATGCACCAAGTAATGCGGTAGGTGTTTTGTGACATTTCTCCTATCAGTACTAATTAAAATGTATAGTCAGTCAGGGAACTGTGTGTGAAGAACTTTTTTTCACTGGTTTGGCACATAGAACTAAATAACTGATATCAGGCAATAGCTGGCCAGCATTGTAACGTAGTTTTACGTAATCCTCTCACAAGGTAATATTTGGGTTTCTTCTTACAATTTAGCAAGCGTTTCTTTTTCTGGGGTCTAATAAATCGGTCACCTTTCTCAGCCAGATCCAACTAACTGCCAAGGATGGAAACTGACAACCATCAGTAAATAAATTGAAAGTTGTCAAAATATGATATGACCTTTAAACAACAGGGTCACTGGAAAGGACCACACTCTTACTTGCTACTTGTGAGAAATCTTTCTGCAAGTTGGCTCCAGTTCATGGAACTAGCTGACTATTGCTTTAGCGATCTCTCACAATTTCTGAGAGCAGTTAAAAGGCACATCTGTCTTAAAGGATGTTGCTATTAGTAGGATTTGTTCCACCTCTGTGGTATATTGCTATACTAGTCAACTCTACGCTTTAAAATAATGTACACATTTTATAATTTGATATATTTAATTGCAATGTGCATTTTGTCTGTTTATGACACTAGGTCTATTTGACAACAAGTTCCTTGTGGTAGCCCCAAAACTATTTCAATCCCTTCCCACCCTCTCACAGACACCAGAAATTACTCAGAGCTTGACCTCAACTTAAGCAATTTCTAATGAATAATTATAACTGTAAATGCAATACCACGTCATATTGCTTATACACTTAAACACTCTATTATAAAAGACTCCCGTCCACTCATTGCACACTATACTCCACTGATAATCACATGGGATATGCCTTGTACCTGCATACATTGCTTCAGTCTCATGGGATATGCTTTGTACCTGTATAAACATTGCTCGACTCTCACAGGATATGCCTTGTCCTAACTTATAGTTTTGAAGTGACTGAGTGGCCCTAAAATGTGTTGGCTAGATTAGATAGAAAAACAAGAAAGATGCTTCATGCTCATCAAATGATTTATAAAAATCAGTGCATACCAAGATTATATATTCCCTGTTCCTAAGGAGGGATGGACCTCCTTGAAATTGATTACATGTATAGATCTGCAATCGTGGGACTCCTCTCATATCTGCTGGCCTCACAAGACCAAAATGTAGTGAAAGTTTTGAAACATGAGGAGAATAAATTTAAGATGATTTCCCTGCTTAGGCTAGCAGAAGCATATTGGTGTCAAGCAGAAATGGAAATCAAACCACAAGTGGATAAAATCCAGGAAGCAACTGAATGTGCCAAAAAACAAAAGAATATAAGGTGAAGGACCAGATGAGAAGGCAAGAAATGTGGAAAATGCATAAATATAGTTGCAAGTATAGAAAACTTCTGGAAGAACCTCATGTTGATCAGGAACGAACGCAGGAATGGTTAAGGAGAGATTAGTTCAAACCAAGAGATGAAAGGTTAATATTGGCAGCACAAGATAGTGGTCTATGCACACACTGGTTTACAAAGTACATTTAACAAGTGGGAGAAACAGACAAATGTAGGTTTTGTAAAACCAAACTGGAAACAGTTGCACACCTTGTTGCTGCTTGCGACACACTAATGACAAAAGGACAGTATACCGAAAGGCATAATAAGGTGCCAAGACTATTACACTGGGGATTGTGCAAACATCATGGTATTGAAGTGGCTGAAAAACACTGGAAGCATGACCCACAAAGCATCATCATCACATGGGATCATCCATTGCCAACAGTTCAAAAGATAGATGCTAGAAAACCTAATATAGTGGTCAAAGAAAAGAAGAAAAAAGTAACATTGATCATTAAAATCATCACATCCAGTGACTACAGTGTCCTGCATGGAGAGAGACACAAAGTCATAAAATATCAGGATTTGCAAGCAGAAATGAGAGTAATGTGGAAGAAAGATACCCAGATAGTTCCAATAGTAGCAGTAGCAACGGGTCTTATAAAAAAAGAGTCTACAATTATATTTAGATATGCCACCAATACATGCAACTCCATACGAATTGCAGAAAGTCATTAGTGGGCACGTTGCAGGTGCTGCAAAAAACACTTTTGGCTGACATCAAAGAGTGAAACAATACTAATTTCATGAACTTTAATTGTACTTTGTCTTAGGAATGGGGTCCATTCCTGGCATGGTATTAGAAACCCAAAAGATTTAGAGAAATTAAAAAAGGGATCTGCCTTGTACCTGTATATACATTGCTCGACTCTCATTGGATATGCCTTGTACCTGTATACATTGTTTGACTCTCATGGGATGTGCCTAGTACTTGAATACATTATGACTCTCTACAGTTCCTCTGTTTCACTCAGTGTTCTGCTGAACCTGCTCAGTAACTATTCATCTCTCATACTATACAGTCTGCCTCCATTCACTGCTGTCAATCGCTGTGAATCTCTCTCTACCTCACTAGTAGCAACTTCACCCAGGCATTGCAATGCTTCCTCCTTCAGTCTCTTATATCGACAAACACAGTTATTAAGCTAACAGTTACAATCACCTATTATCCAGACAACATAATAAAAACAGTACATAAATGCTTATGTACACTCTATACCTTCTGGATGTTGTTCTGTTTAACCACTGTACATCACCAAATTCTCAAGGTACAGGCTCCATACCCATAGCATTTATTTCATGTAATGCCACTGTGCTATTACTTGTACTATCATTGTATGATTACATGGACTGCTGCTCATGCACCGTCGCTTTTGTTACTATTGTCTGTAACCCATTCTGAGTCTTTAATCGGTGTTGGTGTGATCAGTGCTATTCCTCAGTTAATAAAATAAATTATGCCCAATATCTGTTCTCTCTCAGTTGTTGTTGCCATTGACTTTGCCCTGTGTCCTGGGTTGTAACTGAAAAGGGTTCCATACCAGCTCCAACACACAGTTATCAAACGTGAACACATACATAAATATATATATATATATATATATATATATATATATATATATATATATATATATACACACACACACACACAACACACACACACATAAATACATAAATAAATAAATGCATCACTCCAATTATTATCTTCCTGTTGTACAGAGAAAAACAACTTACGGAATTCACGTAGGCCATGATTTTTATGTAAGGCAAATAATTTATTATGTCTCATACGAAAGTAGCAATGACTCATATAAGCTATTCTGTCATTAGTTCAGTTTTAGACATAATGCTGGTGACCCAAGGTTATTATAGTCCAATGTATTTATTCTACTAAACACAAAACAATATCATCATAACTTTTTATATTAAACATAACTAATTATGTCAGAGACAAGGTCTGCCTGCCATATAGAGAGCCAGGTATAATGTGCATTCCATTTTTTTACTGTCATTAGGAGAGTCATAGCATGGAAAAGATGCTTGCTGATTATGTTGGCATTTTCTTACTATTGCCAGCATTTTTTCCAATTCCAACCAATAATGTATTTCCTATTGTTGCACTTTGGCTTCTATTCCTAATAATAGGTAAGAAGGATATATGTAAGACAAATTATTATTCACCTTAAATTATTTAAAAGGAGGAACTGTGATGATAATATAGAAAAGCTGTCTTTTCCTTTATCACCTCTTCTATTTAATGTTGTCATCACTATTAGGGGAAACATTCATTTTTCGTAGCACTGCTAACACACTCTGCAGCCAAGGTGCTGCTGTTGGAAGCAACTCTGTCTAGGTTCCTCTTTCCCATAATCACCCATTTTCTTCATCATTCCTCCTTATATTTGATGTTCTGCTTCTATTTTTTTTAGAGAAAACAAATCTGAGTTGTATAAATTGCATATCATGTATTCTATAGTTTTAAAAATGGAATTCATCCCAAAGAAAGGACTGCAAATTTAATACCAACTAATCATACCTCCAATATTTTTATCCTCTTAGATACACTTGATTTTGATAACTGGTAATACTGCATACCAATGCCATTTTTTTTCCTTTTACTAAATATGCTTCCCAAAAATGTCCCACCACATATCCAGCTACAAATGATTAACAGATCTACTTGTTCTGCATTTTAAATCCTATTTGTGACTATTATGAAATTTAGTCGAGTACCAGAAAATTTAGATAAAAGACCTATTTGATACTGCATCAGTACTACTAATACTAATAAATTATAGTAAGTTGCCATCATAATTTAATTACTAAGTAAATTCAGAAATAATTTGACTGCACCCTTGCCAGAACCTACCAAAAGTCTGGACTACTCTTGGTAAAGTAGTGAATATCAAATAGATCTACCAAAATGATAGAGTAAAATGAAAAACGTCAATGTGATGTCTATTTTGCATGGTTTCCAGATTTTAAATACTTTTTCATAGGAGTCCTTTTCCCTCCTTCTGCCATTTTGGGATTTTTTTTCATACATACCTCTGTTAACAAGGTAACCAATTACACTACCTTTATTTTGTAATTATGCACACAAAATTATAAACAAAGATCTAGTTTTATCTTTCTTCTAAATGGATCATTCTCTGAACATGAAAGGGTTCACTGTCATTTAACCAAATTTAGCAGACGAATTTGGGTTGCTGACATCTAGCTCTATGGACACTAGGTGATGAACAGGTTTCTATCACTACTAGAAAGGTATGAAGAACGGCTGAAAGAAGAACTAAAGATTCTTTGGGTAATATCGTCATTACCTACAATTAAAAAAAAAGTAAATGGATGTCATACATCCGTTGATAGTGACTTAAAAATGTTGCAGTAAGTTAGGCCAGAGCAAAATGTCAGAAATACCGAAACAAATAGCAGACTACTTTAAGTGAAGTAGCGTAATGAGTGGTGACAGGCAAGGGAGGGAGACAGAGACACGGAGTGTGATGCTGCAATATGCTTTGAATTCAAATCCCAGATAACATGAAAATGACATTTAAATTTCTGTCATTTACATAAAAGTTAACAGGGCATCAAGATTCAGAAATGTAATGTGTACAATGAGCAGAGGCAATCTGTTTACCTGTACACCATCATTTTTCTAAGAGCAGATGCAATGCTTATGATAAGATGTCAGGAGTAGAATTTATGTTAGTCTGTCAGCATGTTATTGACCATACTGAAAGCCCATGTCCATGACTTATTTACACTTTGTTGATCGGAATACTCCAACTAGGTCAATGGCCCCTTTTCTAGAGGGATACAAGGTGGCATTCAAGACCTAGGGAAAATTGCCCGGGGCACCAAAGGAAAATCTCCTGCTCTTTTCAATCAATGTTTTAGTATCATTGCCCTCCACCTGAGCTACTACAATATTCAGGTACACGGGACCTCATTTTGGTATCTCATCCAAAGGACAGCACACTCAAAAGTGCAACATTCTCTTTATAGTGCACTGCATTCTGAGTACTGGGAATTAAATTCCAAGCACATGATCAAGTAAGAGAAACTATAACCTTCTCATCTGTAAGCATCAAAAGCAAGTTTGCTACCTATCTAGCAATAAACAGACACATACTGTTGTGTACCACTGTTTTCCATGCCACAGCAGCTGACATAGCATAACCTCCATGACTAGGATAGACAACTGCTACTGTGTGGACAAAGATATCTTGGTGAGTTAGGACAATGGTGCCATTCTTACATAGGTATTTCTCATATTCCACTTGATTCTATCACAGCAGACAAGGAGATTTGATTAACATTTACCCTTCTTTTTACAGGTAGCTTTCAGAGCCCAAGTGAGAACAATGTTAGGAGTTCTACAGTACTAAGTCTTGTGAATCCAGTACTAGTTTCTTGATGCAGTTCTAGAATACGGGGATGAGGTTATTTGAATGCCATAGACAGCAGATGAGAAAAGTCACCACTTTAATGGCATTCTGCAACATACCCCTTTCTTTGAAGTCCTAGGAGCCACTGACTGCAACCACATATTCATTGATGCGCTGCCTGCTGCATATGGAAGCTGTTATTTCAACTGGCAAGATTTAATTTGCCAGGTGGCATACAGTGCACATGGTATTATACACAATGTATCTGGGTTCTGTCCATCAGTTCTACATCTGGAACACATGCAACCATTGCTAGCATTTCAGGCATGGATAGGGAGTGGGCTTAAGACAGACATTCAGTTGGTAAATGCACAGACAGCCAACTTTATGCATCATAAAAGTCCAGTAATGTGAATATAGTACAGTTGTGTAAAGTTTTACCATAACTGTAGATGTCCTTCTCTTCACTGTTGAGGTATTCCTTACAATAGGGATCCTCCACCAAGGGTGTCCTGACGTCTGGCCTGTATAGCAAAGCTTTTAGGTTGCTAAGGGTACACCATACATCACACATATGCTCCCTGTGTACAGTGTATGGCATAAAGGTTGAGTCCAGATGTGCCAGCCTCAGAACTGAGAGCCCCAGTAGAAACACCATTCCATAGAGTGGTACGTGGGTATAAGGACAGCCTTTATTGTATTTGGAACAACGCTCTCAATATTGGACACCATTCCAAGGATGATAGAGGTACTAGGAACATCCAGAAGGGAAAAGGACCAAGGGAAGGAGGGAGGGAGTGAATACTGGAACAGTGAAGAGGAGGACATCTCTCATTATGGCAATATTTTACACAACTGTACTATGCCCTTCCATTTCATTGTTGAAGTATTCCTTACAATAAGGAGAGTGCAAAAGCTCATGAAGAAGAATGGAGGGAGGAGGAAGGATCAGCAGAGCCCTTTAGGAACCCATGAAGGATGATCCTAGCAAAGCCAGCTCTAGTTCTGGATATCACAGCCAACTTGTATAGTTCTTGGTAAAGGTATGCACAGAACTCCAGGTAGCTGCCTCACGAATGGACTTCGTATCTAATCCCTTGAAAAAGCCACATCCTAAGTAGACTGAGCCTTAACTAAAGAAGGAAGGCCATTGCCATGACAGAATAACAAAAAGAAATGGCTTTGGAAATCCAAGAAATAATTTGCTTGGAAACAGCCAGTACCAAAGATCTAGGGTAAAGGGAAACAAAAAGCTGATTAGATTTGCAAAAAGCTTTGTTCTTATCCAAATAAAATCTGAGTTGTCTATGCACATCCATACAGTGCAAAACCTTCTCACTAGCAGATTGCAGAGAGGGGAAAAGCGAGCAAATGAATAGACTGATTAAGAAACAACTCATTCACCACTTTGGGTATAAAAGGATTAGTACAAAGGGATGCACTGTTCTTATGGAAAGCTAAAAAAGGGGGAACAGCCATAAGGGCTTGAAACACAGACGCCTGTCTGGCAGAAGAAAGGGCCAACAAAAGAAAAGTTTTCCAAGAATAATATTGCAAAGAAGCTGAGGCTGCAGGCTCAAAAGGAGCCTCAAGTCAATTTCTCCAAAACAAAATTAAGGTCCCAAGAAGGAGGGACAGTCTTCCTGGGAGGCCCATTATGAAGGATGCCTTTAAGCAATTATTTATCCTCAACTCTAGAGGCTAAATGGGGTGCTAAAGGGAGACAAATAGAAATAGCTGACAAGTGGAATTTAAAAGAGGAATATGCCAACCCAGCACTGAGCAATCCGCACAGATACGATATAACCAAAAGAACATCCACAGAGAGTGGATCCAGGTTACAAGAAAGAAACCAAGCAGAAAACCACTTCTAGTTGGATAAGTAGGGTTTCCTAGTAGCGGGTTGCCTGGCCTCCTGCAGGACCCTAAACACTTCCTCAGAAAAAAGGTGTCTGTATGGAATCAAAATCCTATCACCCACAGTGTCAATTGAAGAGTGAAAAGGTGGGGATGAATGAGATATCCCTTGTCTAGTGTATTTAGGTCCACCCTGTAAGGTAACTTGTGATGACTGACATAGACTAAAGGCAGAAGAGGTTACCAGTCTAGTCTGGGCCAAAAAGGATACACTCAGCAAGATTTTGAGACCATCCTGTTTATCTTGAACAGGATTTTTGGACTGAGAGTAAGGGGATGGAAGGTATAATGAAACATCCGAGTCAATAGAACATAAAACACCTCTGAAAAAAAGGCTAATTGTTTCTGGGGGGGGGGGGGTGAAGAATGCCCATGAAAGGGGGAAGAGATTTCCAGACCATATAATACCCTTGGAAAATAATGAAAAAAACAAAAGGAATCTTGAGTAATCTTTACCCAAACAGGAAGAGAAGAAGATGAAGACAAAGAGGAATGTGGCCAAAAAGTGCAAGATAGTCAGGCAGCAACTAGTTTGTCAGGAAAAGGATACTTTTTAGTGGAAGGAGTCTGGGTAGTATTAGCAGAAGAATCCCATTTTCCAGCCTTTTTTACAATTTGGGAGGAGGGTGCATCTGCCTACGAACAAAAGCTGGTTTATTAGGGTAATTCCTTTGTAATTTAAGCGCAGGAGAAACAAAAATATGTTTCAGCTCTTGTAAGGGCTTAACCTTTTCCTGTAGGGACTTAAAGCAGCAGCACCAAACAAATGCTTGCTGTCCAGAGGAACATCCATCACCTTAGCCTTAATACCATCAAGCAGAGGTTGAACCCTAATCCAGGAATATCTCCTCATCACAGCGCCAAAAGCAGCAGCTCTAGAAGAAGCATATGCTGCATCATAGATGCAGTTAACAGAATGGCGAGCTACCTGAGAAGGAGAGAGCTGAAGTATTCCCCTCAGAGTCAGGAAGTCAGAAACAACTTGACAGGATTGAGAAAGAACAGCCAAAATACACAGAGTCACATGGGTCTGATAACTGACAGCCTGGAAAGCAAGGGTAGGCGAGGTATATACCTTCTTACCCAGACTTTCCATAGCCCTGCTGTCATTATCCGAAGGAAGGAACTTCATAGAAGGCAGTAACTTAGATGGCTTGTCAGATGTAACAGACACCAGAGAAGGGTCAGCAGATGGGCACCTTTAGAATAATTTGCAATCGTCAGGTACCTTAATAAAGCCATCAGGTTTCTTGGGGGCAGGGGCTGGGAATCAGGTGCCTGAGATGCAGTAGAAAAGGCATCCAACAAGACAGCCAAAATAGGAGAGACAACAAAAGGTCTAAGAGAAACCATTTACAGAAGCTCATAACAGCTTTTGTGAACCTTAGAAACCTGGGTACAATCCCATTTAAAAAAATTCCATCATTCTGAAATTGTGTTCCCAAAGACAATCTCCTCAAAATGGGTGTGATGGCGAGTGGGCTCCTGCTCCTCACAGCCATAGTCCAATAGAGAAGGAATTTGGGAAGAGTAAGCAAGGGAGTCCTCACCGGAATCCCCTTCCTCCTCAGAAGATTCCTGTTCCCTCGGTCTCTTAAGAGGAGGGGGGTGAAACAGAAACTCCTTGAGGGGGCTTCAAGGCCATAAGGGCACTGAACAAACCTGGAGTGAAATTCTGCCGGTCACTCAGAGTAGTCAGGACCAGTAGAAATGTGTCTTGTCTTTTGTTTCTTCTTTAAAGGGACATCAGACTTATGAATCATAAAAGGCTCTGACACCATATGGCACTCTACAATAGTGAGTCGGAACCTCCTCCCTAAACAAAATCTGAGGAACACCTCTAGGCCTTGTGGAAATAATTAGCCAAGGTTCCCCCTGAACATCTGTAGCAGCCATCTGCAAAGCCTCCAGGGATGTGTATGATGTCAGATCCATGCCAGTCTCTGAAATGGTTGTGGCAGAATCCAACAAAAGGGCCAGGTGATCTTCTGGGCTTTCACTAGCCTAAAGAGAGATGTCTGGTGGAGCACCACAGCTGAAGAATCAGACCTAGATTTCTTGACCTATTTCTTTGCAGACAGCTGACCCTCAGAGCTGGAAGTTCCTTCCATAACATCTTTCACTAGAAGTTTAAGACATTGGGTCTCTAAATATATGGCCAAGGAGGAAAACGGACTATGGAGGGTCTTCAGGAGGAACGTCTGACAAACAGAACAGGAAGTCCCTGTATGGATGTGGGAAGCACCAAGGCAAAATAATCACTGCTCTTGATAATCTTTATGGAGAATCTGTCTTCCACACTGGCATTTACATTTTCTGGGTGACATGAACCCTACAAGCAACAAAACAAAAGGAAAAAGATAAGAGCAAAAACCCTAATGGGGCACTTATTCAAAAAACAGTTTAGAGAAGCAGCAAACAAAGCAAGCATTCAGGCAGACTATCAAAGATGGTGTTCAAACTGGCATCGAATAAGTTCTGAGGACTGTATGTCTGGATGTCACCTTTGTGCCCTATGATGTACAGCATATCCTTAGGAACCTAAAGGCTTTGGTATACTGCCCAGACTTTGCGCCATCCTTGGCAGTGGATCCCTATTATAAGGAATACAGCAACAGTGAAATGGAAGGACTTAGGTAGTTGCCCTCTCATAATGATGTTTACCAACGCATATTTCAGGTGATGCTACATATTTCTTTGAGCCATGCCTGAGGACTCCCCATCTGCAGCCTCCAGACAGTGGCAGAAATGGAATACACCACCATGCCAGAGTAGATACAGATAATCATTGATCATGTATTCAGAGTTTTGAAGCCCCATTCTGATGCCTGAATATATCCAGTGGTGCAGTGCAGTATGTTACAGAGATGTGTAGCAAGAGGTTTGCAGTGTGCGCCATGCTACAGAATATGATGCTATGGAAACAGATACAGCAAAAAGTGAAACCATACCTGCACTAACAAGGTAACAGGAGCTGATTCTAGAGTTGGTGGAAGATGCAGGTGCAACAAGCCTATATTCAGGGTAGAAATGAGTGCAATGTATTGAGGCACTAGCAAACAAGCAGTGCATAGGCAAAACTCTGGACCACAGCAAGACAAATACAGACCAGAGATGCATGTTACTGCATAAGATGATTATGGATTACAGTCCACTGATTGGCCATACAGTGAATCAAACATTAACATACCTACATTACTGAGTATGGAGTCCAAAGCATCATCATTTGCACAGATGGGGAGCACAGTGGTGCGGGACAGCAAAGTTATCACAGGTAATGGGACATGGATGACAGCTATGATAAGCACAAACACATATGACTGGGAGAATATGGTGCATTAGGAATCATGCCTTCAGAAAGTGATGTGGCATTTTCAGAAGCGGGTTCTGTCTATGAGTGCATTATCAGTCTTGTATGTATGCGATACTTGAGAGGCTGAAGAACACTAATGAAACTGTGTACATTTTTACCATTGCTCCTACTGTGTGGTACAGGTAGATGAATACATGTCTGTTGGGGGATATCTAATGGGTAGAGGGTTGCTGTCAAACTATAAGGCCCTGAAGAGGATGTCTAGCTGGTACTGCCTAGAGTGGCAGCTGAAGGAATGTTGATCACATCCACATGGTGGCCACAACCAGGAGTGAAATGTATGACAGAGTCTAATAAGTGCTGACCACATCCACACAATTGTCAATCGCCAAGGTGTAGGCCATGGTGGAGCAAATAAGTATCAGCCATGTGCATGTGAGTATCCATAGTCAGGGATAGAGGACACAGTGCAAATGTTCTTTTATGCTAAATGGCCATGCAAAGCTGCAGTGTACTGTTGTGCCCTGTTGCTGCCATTGCAAGTGGCCATTGCCTGCATTCTCAGTGATGCTTGGCAATACTCACAGAGGCCATGGAGGTCTCCATTCTTTGCTGATATGGTCCAATTAGCATATAAATGGACCACAACCCTGCTCATTTACTAGCTGATGCCAAGGAACACCCAAATTGTGGAACAACCAAGCCTCAGGGTACCATTTGGTGCTAAAACGGACATGTGTGAGCACTTTGAAAGTGGTACAACCCTTAGGCAACACCAATGCAGCCACAACTATGTAGAATTTGTGGGACTTGCACCAACAGGATACCCTTGAAAAAAACACAGGTGTTATGGGAGGTCACTCTTGGGCATTTGCAGTACCCTTATTTGTGCATATAGGGAAAGGTTCCCCAATGGTTACCTCACAGTGCCATCTGTACAATGCCATCATTGATGGACTCTTCACACAAATTCAGAAAGTATGGGGAAGCCTGTAGTTCCAGATTTTCTTACTGTTGAATGCACACAGGCAATTTACCCTTGTATAAGCTGGTGAATGTGTGCCCCTCCCCCAACTTCATAGCATCAGATAGACAATTACATGTCAAGAATACACATAGTGTATGAGCAACTACATATATTAAGCTGAAAGTTGCTTCTGTTGCAGGCCTGTTGTCCCTGTATAACAGAAATGTGACATGGTTTGCATATTAGTAATTTGTGCATGCATGCTATACTAGAATGGCATGTCACACAACTAACCTGCTGCATATTTCACAGACACATCAATAGTAGCAACCTGTACTGCAGGTGTTTGCAGCTGCATCCCTGATGTTCTTGGTGAAAGTTTTGCACACCATTGTGTGCAAGTTCACCAGGCTAATGTGACTGGCAGTATCCTGCAGGAATGGTGCTTGCCACTGCTCACCTGGGACATCTACAACAGACACTTAGCCAGTCCTCACCAGCAGAGCTTGATTTCTTCTTTAATGATGCACTGTGTGTATGTGACACTGCATCTCATTTCTTCTTTAGGGATGCACTTTGCAAGGTCTGCAATGTGGGCAATTTGATTTCTGGCAACCATGGAGAAGATGGACAGGATCTAGCCATTCTTTAGTGCATGCATAGACACAGACTAGCATTTTTTGGCAGGTTAGTTATTTAGCTTAGGCCTAAACATTCTTCAGCATGTAGAAAATGATGAGAAGAGGGGTGTGTGTGTGTGTGCGTGTGTGTCCGCGCACGTGTCTGTGTATAAAATGCCCTAGTTAGATACTGCAGGTTAATTAGTTCTTTTCAAAGTCAGTACCATGGGTACACGAGACAAGAGCCTTATCATCTACTTTAAATACTAGACTGCTAACTTAATATTCAAAACTACAGGGGTGCATTTTAAAGGAATATGGTTTTGTACATTTTCAAGGAATGTGAGCTTCAAAGGAAAAGACATGTATGCCAAGTATGTTTCCAGTGTGTTGCTGTTTTGTTTAGCAAGTGGCCACCATTGCTTGTGCCATAGAATTTGAAAGCGGTGTTAATAGCATAGCAGGTATCATACTTGCCTTTGATGGAGAAGGCTGTGGGTTCTACTCCCACACGATATAGATGGATTGCTAATAGTGCAGTGTACTTTAAGGGGTGGAGGGTTGCACTTATGATTGTGTCGAACTTTAGATGAAATACTGAATTGAGTTCCTATCCTAGTTAATGGTAGGTGCTGTGAGATCTTTTACATCCACCCAAGATATCAGAAAGTGTAGGTGCCCTGGCCAAATTTTCTCTAGTAATATAAATACCACCAAGGGTCTTCTCTGAAAAGATGCTACTAGCTTAGTGGGACTAACTAGGTCAACAAAGGATATTTAAATTAAAAGCTTTAAATTAAATCCATGTCTTTGCCTTCATTTCAAAAGTAAAGAAGAAAACAGCGTGCACGCTGACACTTTTCAGCAGTGTTTTTGGTACCGAACGGATGGGGGGAGTAAAGAGACACCAGAAATGCTGTGGAGAGGGCACCATTTAACCATGATCTGCCTCAGCTCACCATCCCAGCTCCCACAGTCTAATTCTCCACTGGTACTAGTGCCCCATCACTGTCTCCACCTAAGGGTAGCAACAAACTCCTGTGTGCCTGTCAGCTGGCGATGTGTTGTAGGATATATCACAAGCAGATAACCACTTTGTAGCCATGTCTTGGGCTCTGGTCCTCACATAAAGGATTGCGTTGGTGTTCTTGCAATGCATCTACAGCACTGTCTAGCTTTGTACATGAACAGCATTTTTTGCCCACATTGGCACTACATGTTCTCATTGTCCACAGTTTTCCTGCCATCTCTATCCAGTGCTTAAAGCAGAACATCAGCCTGCTGTGAGGAGAATTTATTTATTAAAATGTTGGTAACCAGGAAAGTGGACTCATTGTTGGAACCCTTTAGTCAATGAACCATACCCATTGGGCATAAATTACAGCCTCAAAGAAAACAGAGTATCACATCAAGTAGTTACCCAGAATGTTAATGTGAGAGTAGCATTTATACCACGGAAGTCATATTAGGGATCTTTCTGCATACCACTTTAGCCTACTTTTTCCTTTTCTTTCCCTTTCAAACAAGAAATTATTTATGTTCAGGGTTTGATGTCCAAAAATGACAAAATAATAGTCCCCAGTCAAATAAGAACAAAGTCTTTAAAAAAGAGCACATGGACCAGACCACATCTAGCAAATGTAAAAGTACAAAGAAAGAGCAAGAGATGTTTTGTCCAGGAATTTCACTTCAGACTGAACAGGGGATACAGGACTGTGCAAACAGTTCACAATATATCAATAAAAAAAAGATGTTATAATCATTTACAGATGATCTGATAATCACTTAAAGATGATCTGTAGAACAAATTGGTTCTGTAGTTATTCCACTTCAGAAAAAAAGCCAAGTATCATGTAGATACAAATTAGTCAAAATGACAAATTTTCAACAGCCGATTTTCATACCACAAAATGGGTAGTTCTGTACAGTCTGTTGTCCTTTCTAGAAGATACCATGTACAAATTTGATGCCTAAAGTAAATGGTGTACAGGACCCATCCTCTGATAGGCCACACAGAGTCTGTGCTGCATCATTCTATAACTTCATTCATTTTTGGGTGCACTCTGCTAACATACCTCTTTAGTCCAACTGGGAGAGCTGGATTTGAACTTGGTACCTTCCATCCTCCAGGTAGTTGATGTATTTATCAGCATATTATTCTCCTTTGCCCATCCGGTCAATTTATTCAAATTTCGTTAGCCTACATGCCCCCATCTGTAACACATGTAATCAGTTTACCAGATTTCAGGTTATCTGCATACAGACTGTAGAACACCTCAGATGAAAAAGATTGATCTTACAGACCTATCTAATTAAATAAGGCCTTAGGACAGAGCCCTGTGGGACACCAGGACTGCAACCAAGAATTTCACCTTTCCAATTCCTGTATGATACTTGCAGTGTCCTATTTGGAAGCCATACAGCTATCCATCTCAAGTACGCCGGTACCTAGTTGCTCTAATTTACTGATAGGGTCATATATAAAATACTGATGTTAAAGCTATATAAATGATATGACAGAACAATTTTTCATTCATATTGTTCTATAACAATTTAACTGCAGCTATGTTACAGGTGGTAGTAGATCTATTTTCAACATATGCATGCCGATATATAGTTTCAAATGCCATCCTTTCCAATTATGACAATGACTTATTCAACAGAATCTTCTCCATTATCTTTTCACAACATGAAAGTAGACTTAAGGGTTTATGTGACTCTGAGTTTGTCCTACTCCCCTTTCCCTTAAAGACTGATTTAATAAGCGCATGTCTCCAGTCTTGAGGAATATCCCCATATTTATATGACCTAGTAAATAATAGCTATAATGGTACTGTAAGTTCTTGCTGAAGTGTTCTCGGGTCATAATTAATAATTATATATCCTCCCTGTGTTTTGTTTGGATCCAGTTTGCATAGTTCTTTTTCCATATAATCTAATTTGATTTCAGTATCTGAGGTTACATGGATGTCACTAGGACAACTTATCAGCCCTTTTGTGGAGCAAAACTTTTTTTGCATAAGATTTTGTCAATATATCTATAATCTGTTGTGTCTGAGAATACATTTTAGAATTTACATACAGTTTATCAGTTTGTATGTATTTGTTCCTTCCATACGTAGCTGGCCTTAGGCATAGGCCAACTAGGTAGCCGCCTAGAGTGCCACTATAGCAGGGGTGCTTTTCCAGTATTTATCTTGTGTAGGTAGACCAGGATGGGGGCACCAGGTGGTGTCATGGGGGGCGCTGTGAAGCCCTTTTGCCTACGGCACCAGTTGACCAAAGGCCGCTCCTGCTTCCACATCTTATATAAAAATCGATAAAATGATTTCTTATTATGTTCAATACCTTTACATAAATTGTCTTCAAATTTTTTATTGGTCTTGCCTCTCACTATGCTTACCCATTTAAACAAAAAAGAGGGGTAGTAAAGGGCCAATTTGTAAGGGCAGCCCAGATGGTTAATTTGATAACTTCTTAGATGAGTGTGACCATCTGAAAGCTATGTTTTGCAAGAGGGGTTACCCATTATGGCTCCTTAATGAAGTCATAATTGAGGTGGTCAACAAAAGAGAAAGAGTTTTTTTAAACCCGTGTTAGGTCACCAAGAGGTGATACCTGCTGAGGGCATGCCCCCTATTGATGGCTGTTTGGTTAATGACTGACTTGACCCAATCCAATGTTGAACAGAATTCAAAATTTAAATGTGCTTTTTTTACTACTTTCCACAGTAACAGTAAGGATGTGTTGGATATTTTTTTCAAAAATTGGGATATATTGTTTAATGATATGGATATCAGAGAATGTGTTGTAACTAAACCAAATATTGTTTTTAAGAAAGGGATGAACCTGAAATGCATTTTAGAGTCTAACAGAAATATTGTACATGCAGGGTCTATGAAAAAATGTGGTTCCTGTTCTCAGTGTAGTTTTGTGATAGAAGGCACTGAATTCTTGGTGAATGGTTATAAAATACAGGTGAATAAGAAGGTGTACTGTCATACTGAAAGAGTTGTCTGTTGTGCAGTGTGTAACTCATGTGAATGTTTCTATGTCAGAAAGACTGAAAGGAAATTTAAAAACAGAATTTATGAGCACTTAAGGGATATCAGACTTGGGAAATCCACAAATGCCTTGGAGTAAACACTGCACAGAAAAATCAGACCACTCTTTCAAATTCTTCATTGTGGATACTGTTGACTTGGATAAAAGAGGTGGCCCATGGGGGATGCTTTTGGAAAAGAAATAATTAATTTGGCAGGTCTACCTAAATGCAAGGCAATGGCCAGGTTTAAATGATTCACTCTCCGTTGCTTGCCAGTTAAAACTAAAAGCAATGGAAAGGTAAAATATATAAAAAAATATTTATATACATTTGTATATATACTTTCATTTTTATATAAACACCATTTTATAGATTTTATACATAATGTGTGTATTTGTATTTACATTTATTTTCAGCATTTTTGCACTTGTTAATGACATTTAAATGATGGTTTTAAAAAAAGAGTGTCTTTTTAATAATACTTTTATGATTGCATTTCATGAATATTTATGAGTTCAAGGAGGTTCTTTTTAGTCCGTGTGATGGGATTGGTTTATTACTTAATTAATGCTCTTGCAGAATGTACTTAAGAGTGTTTGTCTGGATTTGTTTGTATCTGATGAAGTTGAGAAGGTTCTTGATGAAAGCGCTGATCTCTCGGTTATTTTGGTTTAATAAAAAGTGTTTTTACTGCTCCCAAAGTGTTTTGCGGCCATTTACTACAAGGATTTACTTGAACTGCTGAAGTATGTGGTTTCAGGAGTGCTGACTTTGTTTTCTTACAGTTTGTGGACTTTTGTTGTTTTTTTCTCACTATACTTATTTTGTTTGTCCAGCTTCATTTCAGTTTTCAGTTATAGTTTGACATCTTTTCCATTTCTTATATTTTTGCCTCTCACCTTAATCAGACATCTTGTTCTTATGGAACTATATCTCCCTGATGTTGTATGCCTAGATCCTGATGTTGCACCTTTTTTTTTTTTTTTTTGAATTTTTGCACTCAAACAATTCAAAACTTTCCACATTATTTCTACTGTTTTCTACTGAACGCATCACTCCAATTAGTTTTACCTAGTGACTTCTGCTTTCATACAACATGCGAATAATCATCTGTGCATTGGTTTAGATTTCAGTTTGGCAGAATTTTCTAGCGACAAATTAACCTTTATAACCCCATGATCACTGCACATCAACAGTTGTAAAACTTGACATGAAGTAAAAGTAATTTCTTTAGGAACACAAACATGGTCTACTATGTTTCTGTTCCCTGGTAGTTTTTTAGCATCTGAAGTAATTGTTGTTCCCGAACATACATTGTGAATAGTTTCCTTACTAATGTTGCTGAATCAATTATATTCCAGTCTAGTTCTGGTACAGTTTAGTCCCCAGCCATTATTATTCTTCCCTCTTGTGTTTCATGTAAGAAATGCATGACTTCATCTAGGGCATCAGCACTTGATTTTGGTGGTCTATGCACTCCAAAAAATATTCTAGGGTTGTCTTCATTGCCACAGTTGCACAGTCCACAGTATTGGTGTCATCATTAAACATATAATAATCACAGATCTCATAACTATCTTTAATCCCTATTATAACATATCCACCTGATTTTTTTGTTATAATGTATATTACAGTAAAAACATTTATACTCTAAACAGAACTGATTTCAGTCATTGTTCAGTCAACATCAATCTTGTAGGAACATAGCAAATTTTCCAATTAAAAAAAAAACTTATTATTAATGCTCCTAGTATTAACAATCAGAAATAATTACATGTTGCAATCTTTGAGCTGCTAAATTTTTGACCTGACAAAAATTCTTTCTTGTGTTTGTCAAATACTGCAAAATATCTGCTGCAAAAATTCTCTTCCTTGGTGTTGACAAATGCACTCCATCCTGTCTGTTGTCTGTCATGTGTGCCTTACACATTTCCTTCTTTTAAAATACATTTTTTTCATATAAGTATATGCCTAAAAAAATTTTCATTCATGGAGATCTGATTCTTCTTTCTATATCTGATTTGTGAAAAATACATCCTAACACCAGTACAAGCTAAACTATCCAAGAGTGCTGTAAGTCCCCTACTAACAGTCAGAGAGTCCTTGCAGATAAGATAATTTCTACCAACATGAATAAAGACAGATCTGTACTTTCTTACATGAAGGCATTCTAAGCCTTGTCTCACATCCTCTAGTTTTGCTCCAGGTAAGCATAACAATTTTCATTGTTCATTATCTTCTTTGCAGATTTAGTATCCATTCCACTAACAACTGAATCTCCAGTTACAAAAATATATATATTTTTTTAACCAGATCTGTAGAATATTCAACTTTTAATTCAGTAATAGCTGCTCTATCAGTTGTTACAAAGGAATAATCGTCAGCACCATTGGTCTTATAAATCCCAATGTTTTCATTGTGTATTACATTTGCAAACAGCTAGCTTAGTACATCCATAGCTTAAGCCATGTTGTCAACATCTAAATATTCTTCAATCCTTCCACATTCAATTTTTTTTTTCTCAAAACAAGTTTATTGTTTTAACATATAAGAGAAATATCATAACAATTTTATACAAATAATTAAAAATAGGTATTATTATAATATTCAACAAAACAACTAAAGTATTTACAAAGACATCCACTACAATCAGATCAATTAATTAAACTAAAATACTGTGCTACTGAAATTAGAATTTTTTTAACAAATTTTGTAAATTATCCCATACAATAAAATGTGATGTTTTTCTAGTTGTTCTCATTCTAATTGTGCTTATTTCCATATGACACATTATATTCATAACATTTTAAATTCATTGAATGAAGGAGGTGTATCTGAAATCCAATTTCTAGTTATTATTTTCCTAGCCACTGCTAGGATAGACCATAACAAGGGAAGCTTAATCTTTTAACACATTGAGGTACAGGTGTGTTGAATAATATAAGAGACTTAGAAATAATGAAATTATCTGTAAAAAGAGCCTGCAAAATTCATTAATTGACTTCCAGTATTCTTTCAACTTCATACAGTCATAAAACATATGAGCCCAGTCAGCATTAATTTCTACATTACATCTCTTACATAGATTATCTTTATTATTAATTTTATTCATTATCAAAGGTGTATAAAAGATCTATGTAAAAATTCCATGTATAAAGTCTCCAGACAATGGAAGATGTAGTTCTATAAGCAGATTCCAATATATATTGTTTATCTTGTTGAGTTGGTGGGTCCCCATCAATAGAGGTGAAATAATTCCAGTATGAATCTACATTGTAAAAGTTTCTTGTCTGATAATTTTATGTATATATGAAAGTTTACCTTTATCAGAAACTTTATGCTGTAAATTTATTATCAAGTAATCAATCAGTTTTGGAATAGATTCTTTAACTGTTATAGACATTAGATCTATTCTATCAATGAGATGTTGTCTAAAGATCTGAACCTCTAACCAGCAAGTTTCTCTTAGATCAAATTCTTGTTTTAAGAAATCTAGATTTTTAACTTTATTATCAGATATCAGCTGATACCAGTACTTTAGATTATTATCTATAGCTAAATGAGTTCCTTCAGAAGTAGATGACATAAGCATACCCTGAGTATAAATTATAGGGAATACAATAAAATTCCATTCTCTATACTTAGGGTGCATGAATATAAAGTTACGATAACTAATAATAATATTTAATGGGTAACAGACCATATGTTTAGGTGTAATAGGTGAAGTACAAAATTCCTTTAGCAACCACAACATGGAGTTATTTATAATCATATTTTTATGTGTTAAGGAGATTTTCATAAAGTGCATACTAATTAGCTCCCAATAATCTTTCCATTTTGCGACATATGACCGATCTATTAATAAAGTAATAACTTTTATAATAGAAGAGATAATATATAAATTAAAGTCTGGAAAAGAAATACCCCCTTGAGACCAGCTATTAGTATGTTTATTTAATGCAATCCTAGGTCTATTAGGTGCCCATAAGAAATTTAACATTAGTGTATTCAGTTTCTTGATAGTTATTTTTGTAGGTGAAAGTATTATTGATTGTATTAAGTATAAAATCTTGGGGAATATTATCATTTTAATAATTGTAAGTCTCTCCTCCATAGTAAAAAACATATTATTCCAGGTATTAAAAAGATTTTGTATATTAAGAAAACAGGTATTATAGTTATTATATATAATAGATTTAATATCTTTAGATAGTATTATACCTAAATAAGTTATCTGACCTGAGTTGGGTACATATTTAGTAAAATCACTAATGAGAATATTTTTTCGTGTATATATAGGTAGTATTTTAGTTTTTCCTTCATTGAATATTAGACCAGAAATACTTTTAAAATTCATCATTTTATCAAATAAAGACTGCATAGAAGAATTAGATCCTGCTGATGTAATTAGAACATCATCTGCAAAAAGTTGAAATTTTGATGTTGTATTTTCTTCTATTTCAAAACCCTCTATGTCAGTACTGTTTCTAATCAAATTAGCCCAAGGCTCCATTACTAAAGTGAATAATAGTGGAGAAAGTGGACATCCTTGCTTTGTACCTTTAAGAATGGGTATTTTCTGTGAAACATATGTTCCTACCTTAATATAAGCCAGCGTTCCTTTGTATAAATGCTCAATTAAATTTACAAATGCATCAGAGAAATTTGTGCATTTCAGTAAGGTAAACAGATAGTCCCAACTTACTGAATCAAATGCTGAACCTATATCAAGACTAATAAGTGTTAAATCTTTCTTTTCCTATTTGCAAAATCAATTAATGTTAAAGTTCTTCTTATATTATCAAAAGTATTTCTATCTACAATGAAGCCGTCTGATCTATGTCTATAATGCGGGGATAATTGTCTTCAATCTATCAGCAAAAATACTCATAAACATTTTATAATCAACATTAAGTAATGAGATGGGTCGATATGAAGAACATCTAGTTGGATCTTTATTAGGTTTTAAAATTGGTGAAATAAATGTATATTGCCAAGATGGGGGGGTTATTAACTCAGTTTGGGCCAGAATAAAAACTTTATGTATTAATGAATATGTAGTTTTAGAAAGGATTTTATATATCTCTGGTATAATACCATCATTACCCGGTGCTTTGTTTGATTTAAGCTTATTTATTTGTGTAATAACTTCTGTATATGAAATACTCTTGTCCAATAGTTTAATCTGTTGTTTATTAAGCTTTTTATTCATGTTTGTGGTTATCAACTCCTTTATTTTATCTTTAGGTTCCATGTTAATGTTGTTATGGTTAATCTTGTGAAAGTGATTTCTAAATTCATCCAGTATTTCTGGTATACTAGAAACATTCTTCTTTTCCTTAGAGAAAAGATTTCTTTGATATGGTTTTGTTTATTCAATCTTTTGTTTTATTTTTAAGTCTATGTAAGTATTTGGGGCTTATTGAATAAGACAAAACTTGTATTTCTCTAAAGTTATTTTAACTTTATGAGTTAAAATGTCTTTGTATTTCTCATTTAGTTTGTTTATTTCTTCAATAACTTTCTTGTCCATAATATTTTCTTTATTATTATGTTTATAAGAGTCTAGTTTACTTTGAATATCTAACAATTCCTTATCCCAAGATTTCCTTTTGTTATTATACCATCTGATACTTTGTCCATATAGATATGATTTTAAGGCATCCCAAACATAGACAATGGAGACTTCAGGAGTATTATTTATGTCTAGAAAATGTTGTACTTCTGAAAGTATATATTCTTTATAGTCTTTTAACTGAGTTAAGTATGCTGGTATCTTTTGATCTGAACATTATGAGTATTTTTATCATGAATTCAAAAACAATTGAGTTATGATCAGATATAGGACATGAAATGATTTTGGAATTAATTAAATCTGTTACCATCTGGTTAGAAATAAAGACCCTATCTATTTTTGAATAAGTTTTGTATCTGTTAGAAAAAAGGTGTATGGTAATGATTTTGACTCTATCTGATTATTAATATCATTCAAATGATAAGAATTAGCAAAATCATTTAAATGTTTTGCATTAGATGTAATTCTTCTTTTCTTTATAGTGGTAGTATCACTTTCATGTAGTATACAATTAAAATCACCAGCTAAAATAATATCCCCTACAGAGAATGATATGATCTTATCAATATGATGTTTCACTGTATTAATACCAATTCCAGGTATCCAATATACATTAATTAAAGTGTAAGTCTTCCCATTAATTTGTATTGTAACCATACAAAACATTCCTTTGTCATCCTGATAAGACTTAATGGTTTTAGGAATGGGCATACTTTTATTCCATAAAATAGCCACTCCATTATATCCGGAAGTGACTCTAAGTCATTCCCTTTCAGTAAAGTAATAGACAATGGCTAAAAAAGACCTTTACAAGTATACCACATCTTGTAGCAGATTCATGGGATTTTTTAGGAAGACTGAAACCACATATGGTAAATGAAGGTGGTTGTCTTATTACGATTGATGTGGTGGACCTATTTTCAAATATTCCCAAAGAAGAAGGACTAGAAAGATTTGAAAAAAGTATTAAGGATATAGGATGTGTGTCATGGGATAGAACCTTACTCATATTAGAATTTTAGAATTTATGGAGTTAGTGTTATCACACAATTACATATTCTACGAAGGAGAATATTATAAACAAACCAGGGGGGTGGCAATGGGGGCCTCTTGTGCCCCCATATTTGCCAACTTGGTACTTTTTGATTGGGAGACTGAATACATCACTAACACTAAATGGAGTGGGTATATGTCCTGCTATCTTAGGTTCCTAGATGATATTTTTATCGTTTGGAAGGGTAGTCTGTGTGAATTAGAGGAATTTAGGGTATATCTTAATTCTTGTAGTGAAAATTTTAAATTCACATTCAACATTGAGAAAGAATGCATTCCCTACCTTGACACCCTTATAACTATGAAAGAGGGGAAATTCAAGTCCAATATTTTTAGGAAGGCTACCTTTAGCAATTCATACTTACACTTCTTGAGCAATCATCCTTATAAGCAAAAGAGAAATATAATAAAGGGACAATGCATTCGAGTGGCTCAGATGACATCGGACCCCATAGATTTGGATAGGGAACTAATGAAAACAGGACATTTTTTCTTAGATCGGGGGTATCCATGGAGCATGATACTTGACACTATACAGTATGTAAAGAATCTAAGTAAAACTAGGTATAGACCATTGTTGGGTACCACAAACGAAGATGTTGCCAATTGTACTGATAACAGAAAAGACATTAATAAATACAGTAAAGCGTGTATTTTAAGATATGCACCTGAATGTGAGACAATTAAAAATATTATAAGAAAAAATTGGAATATATTAAGGGCAGATGAAACAGTATATAAAGTTGTGGGGGAAGGACCCACCTATGTACACAAGAATGGAGATAATATCAAAAATCTGTTAGAAAAGAAAATTAACATTAAAAGTACATCAAGGGAGATTTTGGGTACCAGAAGATGTGGAACATGTACACAATGTCAATACATAGTGAACAGTCCAAGCATTAGGTTAGAGAATTACAACAATACAGTAATAAGGTTTAAAGAAGGGAACTGTAGATCTAAGTACCTAATATATTTAGCCAAATGTACACAGTGCGCATGTTTCTACGTAGGCAAGACCATCAGATGCCTACGAAACAGGATATAAGATCATCTGTATTGTATTAAGAAACATGATGACAAAAATGCTTTGTGGAAACACATTAAGGAGAATGAAAATTGTGATACTTTTCATTTTGGTATCTTAGAAATAATTAAACCTAACAGGAGAGGAGGGGACATTAAAAAAATAGTAGGGGAAAAAGAAACCAGGTGGCAGATTCTGCTGAATGCATCTGTTCATCCTGGAATAAATGAATACATTTCGGTTAAGCCCCTGCTATAAAATAAAATAAAATATATATATTTTTTACACACGAGATTGTATTTTTTATAATATGTGTAAAATAGTACAGAGTAGCTGTATGATTTTAATAGAGTTTTTTTATATAAGTCTTTTTTAGGAAATTTTTATATAACAAATGTTTTTTTAAAAAGTACCAGCATGTAAATGGAATCTAGTATGGATGGGAATGAATAAAATGTAGCACTAGCACTTTAAACTAGCATTTGGTCTTGTGGGATTCAAACCATGTGATGAGAGATGGGAGTATAAAATGATTAATTTATGTATGAATCATTGTTCTGAAGAAGTCTTGGATGTAAGATGAAAGCGCTTAACTTTTATTTTATGGAATAAACTTTGTCGAACTTTGTGACCTGTGGAGTGCTTTGGAAGTGCTGGTGCAGAATTCGTGGATGCTGTTACACTAGAACTTAAAGTATATGTTTGGGACACAAGTTTTTAACACAGATTATTATGCTACTGTTAAGTAGATTTTCAAAAACATTTAAATAAATGTTTCATTTTCTATGCCTTCTAAAATAAGATATTTACTTGCTACAAGAAACTACATCATCTAAACTCATCATAACTGACACATTTTATGAATAGAGTATTTTTCCTGAATCTGTGGTGTGTCAGTGTGATAACCTTGTCAATGTTTATACTAACTGCTTTCAGTTTCTCTGTGAAAATTCTGTGAGTGAAGCTTCTGAGGAAACTCATGGACACTTTGCATGAGACAGCCCACATCCCAGATTGTCTCCCTTAACATTTTGGCGGGAAACTTATTAAAACTTGTGGCAAACATTCATTTTGTCAATAGAGTAAAACATTGTATTCATAGAAATCATTACAAATCATATTGGATAGCCATGCAGACTCTCAGAAAAAAGCCATCACACACACACACACACACACACACACACACATATATATATATATATATATATATATCTGATCTCACTGAGTTGTGTCCCTGCAGAGCACCATCCCACTTGCTGTCCCCAGAATAAATCTGTCTGCTTTATACAAAACAATGCACAGCAAACACATATTGGTAACCAGATTTTACAATCATGCTAACCTACTGCTTTAAAATATATCACATGACATTTCTTCCAGAATAGAGTTATAAGATTATTTATGTTTGTCAATCAGATGAATTAAATGAGTTATAGTAAAGTATATGTTTGGAACACAAATTTTTAACACAGATTATTATGCTGCTGTTAAGTAGATTTTCAAAACATTTAAATAAATGTTTCATTTTTATGCCTTCTAAAATAAGACATTTACTTACTACAAGAAACTACATCATTTAAACTCATTATAACTGACATATTTTATGAACAGAGTATTTTTCCTGAATCTGTGGTGTGTCAGTGTGATAACCTTGTCAATGTTTATACTAACTGCTTTCAGTTTCTCTGTGAGAATTCTGTGATTTGAAGATTCTGAGGTAACTCAAGGACATTGTGCATAAGACAGCCCACATCCCAGATTGTCTCTCTCAACATTTTGGCGGGAAACTTATTAAAAACTAGTGACAAACATTCATTTAGCAGTGTAAATGCATCTAAACATGACAGAACCTCCACAATGTATTCCACAGATCATCACAGCCTCTATGCAAGTGAAATTAAACTCAAAATTACCAACAAGCAATAAAACTCAGCATTCTTCTCCCAACTCAATTTTCATACAAATCCTATTATTCACTGTGCTCACACAGTCAAAATCATTTCTATATATTAATAAAGAAAAGAAAAAGAGAGTAGAAAATAAAAGGGAGTGAGGCAGAAATAAAAAAATGTAAGAGAAAGCTGTACAATGGAATGTTACTTACTGTTTATATTAATAGAGTTAAAAATAAAACATATTATTTACTCTTATTTAGTTCTGATTATTATTAGTTAAAGCATGACAGATTATTTACAAACAAGCATAAGCAGTATAATCAAGAAAGTATAATTAGAAATAGCATTTGAAGAACTTATAAACTTTTACAAGAAATAAATATGTTATTATTCTATTAATGATATTTTCATTACTGTTCTCTCCCTGCCCTCCCCCACCCTTTACCCACTACATAATCTAAATAGAATGTCATTGTTTAAACAAAAAAAATAATAAAAGAAGAAGGAAAAAAAAAGATAAAGATAAAAAAATGTATCAAATTACTAACCTTACTTTTTACAGAAAGAAAAACAAATCGAGTCACAGCCTGCCATTAAATCCTCAGGCATTTTGACTGGTTATGAAACAAAACATTTCTTTGCACATAGAGAATAACTTTGATTAAATCTTTTCCAAAATATTTGTGGCTTTCTGGAAATGCAGGAACTATATTCAAAAAGATTAATAATGAACTAAAATGATGAGAGAGAGAAAAAAACATATAACAAATCATTTGTTTTTTAGTCTCTTCTTCTTCTCTGAAGTCTTCCAGGAAGCGTCAGTTGCCAATCTCTTTAATGAAGAACTAGCCCATTCCATTTCTTCTATTTTATCCAAAATCCTTTTTCTTTGACAAACAGTAAAGCAGAGTCTAAATCATCGAAGACCTTAGGACCATCAGGAAGGAAGATTTTAAGCTTGGCAGGAAACAGAAGGTATGTTTTAAACTGTGCTTTTAAGCTCCCTTATTAGTGCCAGAAAAACTTTTCTTTTAGCAATTACCATGGAAGAATAGTCATTGTCAAAACGCACAGTTGTCTCATTAAACTTAACAGGAGCTTTAGCCCAAGCAGATTTAAGAACCATCTCTTTATCAAAAGATGATAGAAATCCAACTATAACTGATCTAGGATAGTTTTTGTTAGAGTTAGTATTAGCTATAGATCTATGTGCTCTTTCGATACCAAAAGAGAATGCTTCTGGTAAATCTAAAGTTTTAGGGAGCCATGTTGTTAAAAAGAAGTAATATTGTTACCTTCAATATTTTCTGGCAGTCCAAAAATCCTAATGTTATTGCGCCTAGATCTATTTTCCAGGTCATCCAGCTTTGTTTGTAAATGTGTATTTTGTTTCAGCAGAAAATCAATGTTGATTTCCTCTTCTTGTATTTTATTTTCCATGTCATTCACAGCTTCTTCTATGCCTGTCATCTGGATCTTCTGTTGTTGTAGGTCCATATGTAACAAGTCTATTTGTTTTGTAGTTTTTTCTATGAAAGTGTCTATTTTAGTATCCATTTTATCCATCTTAGCAGTAAGTTGCTAGACTATAATTATCAGAGACTGAAGTTCTTTCTTGATGCTGGAGTCTTGAGAATTTGTCTTACTGGAACTCATTTCAGACTGATAAACTGACAGGAAAATTTCCAAAGTAATTTCTGACAGGAATATTATTAAGATTTCCTTTCTTTTTTAGATATAGTTCAAGAACTATATAAAACAAACATATTTAGAAAGAAAATTACTTCAATAATTAATTTTTTAAGTAATTAATTCCTGTCAATGTAATGAAATTGGTGGAGCTGAAGAAATCTGCTGCTATCCTGTGTTCATCCTTGGCCACGCCCCCGCTTCCACATTCAATTTTGATTTCTTCATTTTCATCTGTCTCTTGCCTCTTTTTCTATATTCTCTTTTGGAAAAATGGAAAAAATGTTGCCTTTTTCTGTAGACTGAAGTTTTCAGATAGAAAAATTCTATTATTCCTTGTAATCCTTGTGTTACGTAACAAAGCATTGTCCTTTTAAGTACGTATTCTCTTCAGACATTTTCAGTTCATTTGTCTTCCTTATTTGTTGCGAACTACTTCCTTTCTTCAGTTATTTCCTTCTAAACACTCTGAATCCTCAGATTGCTGAATACTTGCATCCAGAATTCCAGAATTATTGATGGCATCATCTTGTTCCATAGGGGTGGAATGATCTTTACAGATAAGAAACTCATCTTTCTTTAAATGTGTTCTTTTTGCTCTTTGTCTAGTATTAAAGTATAAGGAAACAAAAGAGAAAGACGGGATGTGTTATAATGTACAAGATATGAAAAAGACAGCCAAGCAAAAATCCAAAATCAAGGCCTGAAAGAACTTAGCAAAATTTTAAATAAAGCTTGCAGTAAGTGTACACACAAGGAAGAAGGAAGATAGAGTTGATCAGCAAATAAAAATGTTGTAAAATATGCAATACTGAAGGGTATTTCACTAAAATGGATAGAATGAAAAGTGAGTTCAAAATAATCTGCATATTGTTAAACAGAAATTTAAAACTGAGCAATACCAACAAACAGCTGCAACTGGTACTGAGGAAATAAAATGAGCCAAGACTGTGAAATCAGAATAGGTTCTTAGGAAGTGAAACAGGAATATATGGATGATTATTTAAAAAAAATACTGACAGACATTGTAGAAGATATGGAAGTTAGAATACACTAGCAGACTGCAATGTTTTATCAGACAATATTCTAGAGAGAATTATGTATTCATTGTGAACCTGTTCTCATTGCTGGGTGGTAGCATTATCTAATAAACTGCTGACATGTCCTTACAAAAATAAAGCTGCCCAGTCTTTATCCAATATTGCTTAAAGAAATGTGTTCTTCTAATGTTTTTGGATTATGTTGCTTGTGGAAAGCTTGTTCTAGTAAAATAAAATTAAAACTATGAAAGTAAAGGCCTGTCTACGGACAGAATGAGAAAAATAACAAACATTTTGCTTATTGTATAAAGTTGCAAACATGATATCCAACCTGGGAATATTGTTCAGATAACGTTGTATACAAATAAATGCTGATGAAGTATAATTTATACTTGCTCATGGAAAGTACCTATAGCATCCAAATTATAATTGTCCTGAATGAGGCAGAAAGCCTAGGTATCATTACCAAGCATTCTGAGTTAACAGAATAGGTGAATGTTATGATTAGTGCAATAAACAAAAACTATAATTGGATTTTTAGCTGCATACATTTATTAAAGGAGAGCATTACGCACTGGTTTTCTGTTTATCAAAAAAGCTGTCTTAAAGGCATCAGAGGGCAAAACAGCTTTCTGTTCATATTTATTCAGTCCTGGAGCCAACAATGATAAATTATAGCTAATTTAAACAAGCATCAATAAAGAGTCATGCTTGTTTTCAGTAACTAACAACAGTACATTCTAAACACATTTGCAACATTTTTTATGACAGCTTTATTCAGTACAGATTTTCAATTATCAGTTTGTAGCTCTGTACTTAAACATGCAAAATAGGGGAATATATGCAATATATTGACATACAGTAGAAGATTGTTACTAAAGTTAATCATTAGTTTAATGTATTAATAGCATAAAATGATGGCTATTCCATGTGATTTTTTTCAGAATAATGTATTTATGCTTTCTGGGCATTATCTTAAGTAACTTATTATTAATAACATAATTATTTTGTAAATAAATATGGTGTTTAAAATTACATTCTTTTGTCAACTGGTATGCCCAGTTTTAAATACATATGCACTATTACACATTATGACAAAAGGGAGCCCGCAGCTCAATTTAGGTACAAATATGAGAAATTGTACATTTATAGAGGAGGACTGGAGATGTATGCTTACAATAAATCCTATCCTGCTTAGTTTAGTTCTCATATAACAAACTGCTTCATACATGGCACAGAACTCCTTATATTTCTCAATGATTTAATCTTACTGTATCTATAAGTGTTAGCAATGTGGGGCCAGACAAGCATACTACTTGGATATGGTTTAGGAATGTAATATGGTACAACAGGTTTAGGAGTGGGACACAGAAAAGGTTAGATTGTCTACACAAGTATTACCCCCCCCCCATGTAAATGCACATTTCTGGATTTTAATTATTTCCCCCATGAGGCATGAAAAATTGGATAACTCATACTAATGGATGGATTCATAAAATCAGAATGGTTTTACTTGCCACCACTTTTAGGTTTTGGTCAGATTGTCAAGCCTGTTTTCTCTAATTTTATAGCGCGAGGGAAAATGTTACTGTGGACTTGAATGCTAGAGCAAAGTTGGAATTTGATTCAGTGTTTTCATTTTTTTATTCTAATACCTTCTGAATAAATCAGAGAATATCCAATGTTACAGATTATAATTATAGCTCATACAATTGCTTGTGTTATTTGAGAATAGTATTTAAAAATGTTGAAGTTAAAACACAGAGTAGGATTGACGCATTGTGATTTGCTATGATTTGAACATTAACCATAATTTACAATGTCATATATACTTACTATAGCATTTTTGTTCTTTCTTTCGTGTCGCTTTGTTTATAATGATGCATTACTTATGTATGGTCTAATAAAGATCTAATTTTGGAAAAACATCCATTCTTTGCATTTGTACATTTTTTTGATACATAATCATAAAATGCAGTGCAAAATCATTTGTTATACCATGTTGTTCTGTTTACCATTTAGATATAAAACTTATTTTTCCTTCCATGCTTTTTACTAACATAAGCATCAACCATTTTATGCAGTGTAAAAGTCTACAATTTATTATTGTATATTTGTTTGGCCTACTTACAATAATGTTAATATGTCATAGACCTTCTTATGCTGAAGCACTTAAAAGAAGCTTTCACAAACCTCAAAGACATCCTAAGTTATCAAACACCAACACCTATCCTCAACATTCACTAAAACACACACCAAAAGCAATACCTAACACCCCACAAAAGCTTAGACCTTATGATCCCACAAGAAAAAAAGATCATGATGAAAGCAAATAATTTACCCAATATTCTTGTCATAGGGTATTTTGTTGTATGACACATAGCCCCCTTTCAACAGGCTTGACAAGGAAAAAGGTAACAGTTAGTTGCTTATCTGATGCCACAATATCATGCATGCACTTAAGTCACTGCACCACAGGTACCAATATGATTTTATCAACATTATCCATGTGGATGTAAATGACAGGAGATGTAGCTCACTGAACTATATGAAAAGATACATTATGGATCTTTTGAATGTGTGCTGCAGACAGGTACATGACTTGTATTGAGAAGCATTCTACCTTCAAGGATGATGCAATAGTATGAACCGAAAATTATTGATTTTAATAATTGACAGTTTCTGGTGTCACTCCATGAGGCTCCATTATCTATCAGCTTGGGAGGATGTGGTCAGACCATGTTGCTTTTCCTAGGATGGTCTGCACCAGCCCCCCTTGAACTTTTGGTTATTGGCTAAAATTGTATCCATCCCCTTAGAGCCTTATTAAGCAATGTCAGAATTGACTAAACTTGGGAGAGCATTGCAACCCCAGCCCAATGTCTTGTTCTCATTAGTGAGGTCACACCACAAAGATGTCTCCCTTGAAAACAAATCAACCCAGAAAACCCAACTAAACTTGTAAGAATTATGAATCATTCTAAAGCAAACTACAGTCACAGTTTCCCAAACCCTGAGTGATCAAAAGACACAGCTCTCACAAACCCTAAGAACACTAACCTATGCAGAATTATTCATAGAAATCCTGTACAAGCATTTACATGGCTGCCATACCTACCAGAAGCAAGCCCATATCCAATATCAAAAACAAACCCAACTGAAGGGATTCATACAAAAAATCCACAACAAAAGAAAAATGTCAGGGCTAAAATCAGAAAGAGCAGCTCTTATATTGACAGGAGCTCTTTGATTCAACTAAACAAGAAACTAAGGTGACTAACGAAGCCCAACATGGCCAATTATGAACACAGGATAACATCCCAGGCTAAAGAAAATCAAAAGGCCTTCTTAAGCTTTATCAGGATCCTCAAAGGTAAGGCTCAGCAGAACAGAAAACTGGTACTAAGTGATACACCCTTCACTACCATGGTGACATAGTGAATCTACTAACTGATAAATTTAGGTCTAACTTGTCACCCAACTCCACCCACCACTTCCTGTGAAATCCTTTCTAGCATAACCTTCAACCCAAACTATCAACAGGGATCAGGTCTTAGCAGCACTGCTTCAGTTTGCCCCAACAATATTCTAGTTGCCTCTTAAATAGTCCAAACATGAAGTAGCAGGATCACTTCAGACACTCTGACTGCAGCTTCAAAATAGCTTATGTGCTAGGTGAATGGAGGATCAAAATGTTCATTCCTCTTCATAAAAATCAACAATCCCTTCCTAAATCCATTCTCTCAATCTCATCCACTAACCACTTTAAGGGATCATTTAAAGCTTATCTAAAAAATAAGTGGCTATGCTTCTGTACTAACCCCTCATGTGTGCTCTGATGCAGCACAGTATACCCAAAACATATCTAACTTCTCCCCCAGTGCTTAATCCTTTGTTCCTACTGACCTGTCTTAACCTTATATCTTGACTTAAGTCATACCTAAAAATATTACTAGCTATGTTCAAAGCCAAAGTTTTGTTGTCAAGATATAACAAATTTGTATGGTCTTATGTATACTAAATTTTGTTTACTTATACTTTAGTGATTATTGTAATGTGTGCGTGAAAATATACTGTTCCTCATGGAGCTTTTCTTCCTGGACCTCCACTGAAAAAGGACCTGTGTCCAGTCAGACTTTCCTGGTAAACAACTGTTAAATAAATAAATAAAATAAGGGCGGACCATCAACTAACCCAGGGAACTACAAACCCATCAGTATGATAAGTCTTACATGGAAAGCCATGGAGCAAATTATCATAGAAATGCTCAACAAAGACAATGACAACCAGATAATGGATCCATCCCAGTTAGTTTTAAGGGAAGGTCTTGCCTACTCAACCTGGCAGACTTCTTTGAGAGGATACTGAAGGCTATGGATGAGGGGAAAACTGTGCATACCTCCTACCATCATCTGGCCAAGGCATTTGATACAATACCCTACTCAGGTATTGTTGACAAACTCACAGAACTAGGCATAACGTAACATGCTGGATTATTGGCTGACTCACAGATAGGACCCAAAAAGTCAGATCCATGAGGCCACCTTCACCAAGAGAATAGTCACCAGCAGAATGCCCCAGGACTCAGTGCAGAGACCGTTCCCATTTAGAATTTAATTCTTGGAAGTCAAGGCAAATGTCAAAGGCCTCTGGCTCACCAAGATTGCAGATGACTGTAAATTGGTAGCTATCATACATTCCCCCCATGATACCACCATTCTACAAAATGGTCTAACTCAAACCAATGACTGGTGCCAAAGTCACATATTAAAACTTAATGTAAAGAAATGCATTGCACTGCCCTTCGAGAAACTGCAAACCCAAGCCAATTACTCCATTGATAAAAACACCCATAAGAGTTGACCTGATAGTCATGGATCTGTGAAATATGTATATAGTAATCTGGCTTTCGACCAGCACATAGCCAGGACAGTAAGAAAATAATTCTATGTTACCCAAATTATAAGCAAATGTATAGCATCAAGGTTGAAGGAGATTTTAGTACTTCTCTAATTCAGCCTCTATCAGATGCATCAAGTGCATGACCCCTTTTGCAGCTAGCTATCCAGGATCTTGCAACAGCTGTGACACCCTCAAAAGGTTCATCATGAGGAAAACCCAGTGTATGAATACTAGATCCTACAAAGATTGCCTTAAGTCTGCATTTATGTACTAAGTCTTCTACAGGTTACTGAGAGGTGATCTATGCCTGGCACATAAGGCACCCTAAGATCCAGGTCTGATGGATCTCCAAACGGCACCATAAACACTAGATTCAAGGACTTGAACTTTTCCTGCAACATAAACAGGATATGCTGCAGAGATTGATGCAGGTTTCAAAGGATTGCCCTACTTCAGAATAAGCTCACCATCTAAGTGAGGCAGAGGTCATTCTTGACCCTATTCAAATGAAACCTTGATCATTGGAGGGGAAATCACAAATTCACCCCTGGTCTGGTCCATATGCTTCTGATGGACAGAGGTTGACAGTAAGTATAGTAATCTAACTAACATACCTCCCCCCACATAACCCTTTACTACCTCCTCATTAACATAACCCACCATATAGGAGTCCAAGGAACCTGGAGACAAAACTAGGTTGAGCTGCACATCTAGATGTGTAAAGATCCTGGTGGTCATTAGCCTAGTATCCAGTCCAGCTGGTGAATCTGGGAAACTTGAGGCAATGTTACAACTGCCTTATGTATACAGACCACCCTCTCCTCCTCCCAACAAACTCAAATATATGTGAGAGATGCAACTATATAGCCAAACTGGAGGCTAAGCTCTCTCAACCCAGTATTGGCACAGTCTGTCAGGAGGAGGTAACCACACACACCACAAATCCAGTCTCACATAGACCTATCGCATCAGCAAACCAAACACATAAACACACACAAACATACTTGGAGGCTCTAAATAAAAATCTGCCTAAGCAGCAGAGACCTCCAAAGCAGACATCCAAGCAACACCTACCACGAAACAATATCCACGTAGCACATAGTTCACAAAGTCAGTGTGCCACACAGTCACAGCCCTTAAGGCTAAACAACACACCTAATACACTTGTAATAGGTGACTCTGTTGTCAGACACACTGACTTCCCACTCACCAGGCTGAACAGGGAGAAGGTCACTGTAAGCTGCCTGTTGGGTGCCAGGATCCGCCACATAATACAAGCACTTGGGTCACTCCAAAGCAAGTACAAGTATGACTCAGTCATTGTCCATGCTGGTGTGAATGACCTGAGACGTACCTCCTTGGACTACATGAAAAAAGATGTACAGGAGCTCTTTAATCATGTAGCCCAGGCCGGTATGACCCTGACCTTGAGTAGCATCTTACCCTCACCAAGAATGATGCCACAGTATAAAGACAAAATGATCAATTTTAACAATTGGCTAAAGTATTGGTGTCATTCAAAGGGGATCCAGTGTCTGTCTGCCTGGGATGACATGCTCGACAAGCCACGTTGCTTCGCTAGGGACGGTTTGCACCGGTCACCCCTTGGTTTTTGAATACTGGCTAAGGCTCTTGCCTCCCCCATACTGCCTTTTTTAGGCAAGGCTCAAAAGACAAACCCACCCCCATAACAATACAAAGAAAAAAAAAAAACTTAGGGTAATGCTGCTCAACGCCAGAAGTCTAAACCTCAAGATGCATGCACTCGAGACTCTCCTCAGCATGGAGAATATTGATATCTGTGCAGTAACAGAAACCTGGTTCAAGGCTCCCGAGAGCACCCCAGCACTACCAGGCTATACTTCATACCATGCTTTCCGGCCCCAAAACTCAGACCGAACTACAAAAGGATGGGGAGTATCCATATTTATCAAAGATACCCACACCTCCAGGCTAGTGGCACTGCACGAAGCTTCGGAGACCATCCATGTGCAACTAACAGTGGGAAAAACTGCCTTTCAGTTTGTAGCCTGCTACAGACCACCCTCCCAAACACAGGAACCTCACTTGGCTTTCCTGAGAACACTGGAAGTAGAATCCTTCAAAGCCCCCTGGCCAGTGGACAATACGGCCCAAAATGCTAAATCCTTTACAAAAGCATTCTATGGACACCTACAGGAATGCATGGAGCATGCTATCCCAAATAAAACCAAGACTCACTCCTCCAAAGGCAGGAGACCTATCTGGTGGACCCCGGCCATAAATAAGCTATACAACAGAAGGAGAAAACTACTACATGAGAGAGCAAAATCCCAAAAAGCGAAGGCGTCACTGACCAGTACTAGCAAGAAACTACGATCCCTCATAAAATCTTATAAGGCCAGCTTTGAAAGAAAAATTGCACAAGACACTAAAGATAATCACAAGGCCTTCTTTAGTTATGTCAGAAACCTGGGAGGCAACTCCCAGATATGCTCTGAGTTAGTGCAAAATGACAAAAAATTCACTGAACCCATAGACATTGCCAACATCCTGGCAGAAAGGTTCAGTGCAAACTCCCCCCCCCCAAAAGAGCAAATGTCTATCCCAACAGAGTGTAGCTTTCCTGAGATCACAGATGCACAGGTGAGAGCTGCCCTCTCCAAAGCTAAAAACACAGCATCAATGGGACCAGACGGTGTCCAGGGCTGCATCTTACACGAGCTCCAAGAAGAACTAAACCCTCATATAAAGTCACTGTTCAATCTCAGCCTTACTACAGGATATGTTCCCAAGAAATGGCGTACAGCAACAGTGGTCCCACTCCACAAAGGTGGTGCCACAACAGACCCCGGGAACTATCGCCCTATAAGCCTGACTAGCCTGGTCTGCAAAGCTATGGAACGTATCATCATGAAAATCATAAACAGACACATTGGGAACCTCCAGACACTGGATCCTACCCAATTTGGCTTTGTTAAGGGCAGATCTTGCCTCTTGAACCCAGTCGACTTCTTTGAAACAGTTACCAAAGCCATAGATGAAGGGAAGGTAGTCCACACAGCCTACCTGGACCACGCAAAGGCCTTTGACACAATACCCCACTCGGGCATCATAAATAAGCTCACCAGCTTAAATATCAACCCCTATGTCACAAGATGGGATGTAAACTGGCTCAGGGATAGAACCCACATGGTCAGAATAGCAGGTGCCATGTCAGACTCTAAACCAGTTACAAGTGGTGTCCCACAAGGCTCAGTCCTGGGATCTGTCTTGTTCGGTATATATTTCTCCAAGGTACAGACTAACACGGGTGGACTATGGCTGACCAAGTTCGCAGATGACTGCAAACTGAGTGCTATAATCTACTCTCCAACTGACACAAGCATCCTCCAAAAGGGTCTCACAGAGAAGGATAACTGGTGCCAGAGCCATGGCCTAAAGCTAAATGCCAAAAAGTGCATAGTCATCCCCTTTGGAAAAAACAAAGTGCCCACAAATTACCACATAGGTGGTAATCCATTAAGTACGGAAGAAGTAAGTAGGGACTTGGGGACCCAAGTAGATAGCAATCTCTCCTTTGACAATCACGTTACCAAAGTGGTTAGAAAGACCTTCTATATAGCCCACCTGATCATGAAATGGTTCACATCTAGATCAAGAGAGGTCATTGTGCCCCTCTACTCATCACTTATCAGGCCCATAATTGAGTGCAATGCCCCATTTGGGATGTACCTTACCCAACACCTTCAGCAACTGGAAAGATCCCAAAAGTATCTCACCAAGAGGATCAAGGGGCTCAAACAGATGCCCTATGCAGTTCGGCTAAAGAAACTCCAGCTCTACTCAGTTACGTACCGCCTACTCAGAGGCGATCTGTGTCTGACGTATAAAGCCATGTCCAACCCTGAATTAATGGACATGCTTCACCTCAGGAAATCTAAATCCCTTAGAGCTACACATTCCAGGGACCTGAACCTCAGCACAGAAATAAATAGGACATGCTGGAGGGGCAGATTCATATCCAAGAGGCTCCCCTCACTCTGGAACAAAATCCCAATCCATGTCAGGCAGAGCCCCTCACTGACCCTCTTCAATAGAAATCTTGACGAATGGATCGGAGATCGTAAGTTTACCCCTGGGATCTCTTCTGTGTCGCTGCTTGACAGAGGTACAGTAAACAAACCTTAAAAGGGCTACCTTCTCTGACCTACTATACAAAGGCACAGTCAACTAATCTAAAAGGGTGGCGAAAGCCAAACATACTCTGGCTAGGCTTATAAATGCCCTAGGGCATATAGCCTAGTATCAACCTATGAACCTATAACTCTATGACACTATTTATGCTGAGAGTGCTGTTCATACTTTTTATTTGTCTGTATTACATGCTTCATACATAACAAGATGGTTATGCATTTAACTCCATTATATTTTAAGCTGATTTTGGTTAAGAAATTTTAACCAAACACAAAAGTAGTACCTAAATTCTTTATTTGTACTTCATGTGCTGCACTAGCCAGCCAGGAAAGCAAAACTAACCAATACAAACAGATCAGCACCAAAGATATTTGAAGAGAAATGCAGGCAAACAAATCTAGAAATGGAAAACTTTACAATACAAAAAAAAAAAAAAAGCTAAAGAGGAAAAGTAGAAAAGGAGATCAGTAATGGAGAAGTTAAAGAGATAGAAACTGAGGTTATGGAGCACCTGTGAAGTGAAGGATTCAGTGTAGAAAATCTAACTCAGAAAGTACCACAGCAGGATAGAGCAATGGATACCCAAATTAAGGAGAACCAGTGGAACAGGAAGCAATTGGTCAGGTGTCATATGAACATAATTGTTGGAGCCTTTCATAGGAAACCAGCATAAAAGTTAACTTGAAGCTAGACAGAAAGTGAAAGAACAGGAACTGTGGAAACTCTGATGCAGTCAATGTTGAGGAGTGATAGGATAGTGATTTCCCATATGATACTGTAACGGATGGCACAGGATGAAACTAATGAGAACGTGCCACAGGAAGATCCTATTGAACTTTCTATAGAATGCCAACAGGAAATGGAAAACAATGGATGTGCCCTCAGTTTGGAAGAAAATGAGCTAAGAGAAGAGTTGCTTGATTTAATAGGCATGGACAGACATATTAATATCAATGAGAGAAATAGACTGCATATGGTCAATAAAACCCAAAAAGTCAGAAGTCTGATAAAATAAATGAACACAGTAATTAGGACTGTTCATAGAGATCCATGTGATATAACAGAAGTAAACAGGATATATTACTGTGCTGCTAAATTAATAACCGACAAAGTCCTACCACAAGAACACTGGGTAGTGAGGGAAAGGAAGGGGTGAAATCCAATACCATCACGAAAATATTGAATAGACAAAACTATAAAGCAATTAAGACAAGCAGTGTGACTCTTAGATGATTATAGAAGAGGGAACAGGTCAACAAAAATATTAAGAAAGATAGCAGTGATAAAAGCAGCACACAGTATTAGAACAGACAGGGGTCTATCATGCACTATTACAAATAAACAAACACTTTCAGCACAGGCGGAAAAACATACAAGATACACAGACAAATATAAAGGAAAAGTACAAAATGAGCAATTTATTCATGACCTAAAAAGGTTCTATAAAGAATTGGGAAGCAAGGTAAATGGAATTGAAAGACCCCCCCCCCCCCAAAAACGAAGAAATAGATACATTTTGGAGAAGTATCTATGAAGATCCTGTGGAAGATGCTAAATGGATAGAAGAAGTAAAAGAAAGAATGAGAAGTTTAAAGGTATAGGATATGAAATGGTATGAAGTAACAGCCAGAGAGATTGAAACAAAGTTAAGAAAAGCATCTAACTGGAAAACTCCAGGCCCACATGCAGTTCCTAACTTTTGGTTAAAAGTATTAACATCTTTGCACGGAGATTTAACCATGAGTAAGATTTATTTATATGTGCATCCTGAAAAGACACCACAACAGGAAAAACAATGCTCCAAGCTACCCTAAAAATTATAGGCCAATAACCTGCCTTCTGATATAAACTATACACAGGAATTGATGCTGCCAGAGTTTATAGTCATTTAGAAGAAAACTCAATTATGGCAATAGAACAAAAGGGCAATAATAGAAAGTCATATGGAATAAAGGATCATTTGTTATAAAATAAAGTCATAGCAGAGAACCATAAAAAGGGGAAGAATCTAAGCATGGCATGGAATGACTACAAAAAAACATTTGATAGTATCCCACTTTCATGGATAAAAGAGTGCTTAAGAATGTATAAGATGCATCCTACACTGATCATCTACATTACAGTGACCATGAAACAGTGGCAGACCACTTTGGAATTAAGCCATGATAAAGGACAAATTATTATCACATGGATAAAAATTCAAAGGGGGGGTATACCAGGGTGACTCTGTCACCACTGCTATTCTGCCTTGCCCTTAACCCATTCAGCTGTTTACTTAACAGCTTAGGCCATGGCTAAAATTTGGCTCGTAGAAAACAACAGCGTGTAAAGACTTATCTTCTCTTTGTCAATTATTTAAAACTGTATAAACTCACCAGATGAGGAACTGAAAGCACAACTGCAAGTTGTCAAAACTTTTTCAGATGATACAAGAATGTCATTTAGTCTTGATAAATTTGAAAAAAAAAAAAAACCCTTAAAGCAGTAAAACTGCAACATCAGAAAAACATCAGTTTGGGACAAAAATGTGATATAAAAGAACCTGAGGAAAGAGTGCATAAATATTTGAGAATGGATGAAGGATCAACAATAAAACACTAACAAATGTGAATAAAACTTAGTAAGGAATATTTCAGAAGACCTAAATTAATCCTGAAAACAGCAGTAACATCTAGAAACAAAATCCAAGCTATAAACCAGTTTGCTCTTTCTATCCTAACTTACAGATTTGGAGTGATTGACTGGCCCCAAAATGTGTTCGATAGATTAGACAGAAAAACAAGAAGGATGCTTCATGTTCACCAAATGATTTATAAAAATAAGTGCATACCAAGATTATATATTCCTTGTTCTGCAGGAGGGATGGGCCTCCTTGAAATTGATTACATGTATAGACCTGCAATTGTAGGATTCTACACATATCTGCTGACCTCACAAGACATAGTGAAAGTTTTGAATCATGAGGAGAATAAATCTAAGATAATTTCTCTGCTTAATCTAGCAGAAACATATCTGCATCAAGCAGGAATGGAAATCAAGACCAGAAGTAGATAAAAGCCAGGCAGCCACTGAATGTGCCAAAAAATGAAAGAAATAATAGAAGATGAAGGACCAGATGAGAAGGCAAGAAATGTGGAAAATGCATAAATATAGTTGCAAGTATAGAAAACTTCTGGAAGAACCTCATGTTGATCAGGAACAAATGCATGAATGGATAAGGAGAGGTGAATTCAAACCAAGAGGTGAATGGTTAATATTGGCACCACAAGACAGTCTACTACATACACGTTGGTTTACAAAATCCATTGAACATGTGGGAGAAACAGACAAATGTAGGTTTTGCAAAGCATAATTGGAAACAGTTGCACACCTCTTTGCTGGTTATGACATGCTAATGGGAGAAGGACAGTATACTGAAAGGCATAATAATGTGACAAGACTGCTACACTGGGGATTGTGCAAACATTACGGTATTGAAGTGGGTGAAAAACACTGGAAACATGAGACACAAAGGATCATAAAAAATGATGAAGTCTACATCACATGGGGTCATGCATTACCAACAGTTCAAAAGACAGATGCTAGAAAACCAGATATAGTGGTCCAAGAAAAGAAGACAAAAATAGCATTGATCATTGAAATTGCTACACCCAGTGACTACAGTGTCCTGCGTACAGAGAGATAAAAAGTAAAAAAATACGAGGATTTGCAAGCAGAAAAAAGAGCAAAGTGGAAGAATGAAACCCAGACAGTTGCAATAGTAATAGGAGCAACGGGTCTTATAAAAAAAAAAGAGTCTACAATCGTATTTAGATATGTTACCAATCCATGTAACTCTGTACGAATTGTAGGAGTCATTACTGAGCACATTGAGGGTGCTGCGAAGAGCACTTATGGTTGACATCAAAGAGTGAAACAATACTAATTTCTTGAACATTAATTGTACTTAGGAATGGGGTCCATTACTGTCATGGTATTAGAAACCTAAAAGATTTGAAGAAATTAAAAAAAACAAGAATTAGAGAAAAAATATGCTTATGACTCTTTAAATGTATGCAAGAAAACCTAAGAGAAATACTAGGCTGCCCATACTATCACTTAGTGTCAAAACTATCTATACCCAAAACACTACTGTATGTGAATTGGACTTGGTTTCCAAGATGAGATTATTATAACTTTTTCACTTAGCATTATATACATCTGCAGACCTGTTTGCTTTTGCTGATCCAAAAATTCAAATATACTTAGAACATATGTTATGGCAGCTTACGTCAGACATGTTTGGCTTATCTGGTGGCAAATCAAACACTGTTAAAGTCACTTGTAATTATTTTGTTAGCAGCAGCAAATTCTAGCATGCCATTTTTGATATCACGTAGAAAAGATTATATCATTAAAATAAGGCATATCTTAAGAAATATGGTATAGGTATCGCATTTAATTCAGCAAGATTTATGCATGGACCTGCAGATAATTTAGGTATGCTACAGCTAAAAATTTGAAATTTTTTGAAAGTTAGTTAAAATGCATTATTTTTGAGAGGGTCTGAATAATGCCTGCAGTATTTTCCTAAGACTACAGTAAAAGGCCATGTAGTATATAGATTCCAGTACTGAGATAGCTGGTATCCCAACTGTTATTGCACCAAGGAAACAGCTGTCGCAAGCAAAGCCAAGGAAGGAATGTTATGCTTGATTAAGTTTTAGTCTGGAAAACAGAGATATTGCATTCTGAAGTAAATATTAAGACAGTAGCAGATGCAAAGTTTAAAAGCATCAAAGATTTACGTCTGACTAGATAAGTAGTTACTGCTATGCCTAGAATTAGCTGGCTTGACAGGACCAATAAGATAGATTCCAGTATTATTTCTGTGTAATTCATTAGTGCAAGAGATGAGTGCAAATGAATTGAAAGGGATGCCGAAATTCATTGCAAGCCTCAAGGAAGGGTTGAAAAATTTAGAAATGAATAAACTTCGAATGAAATGAGTTTATGCCCCCTCCCCTTTTATTTTAAGTGTATGCTCTGTGTTGGCAAGGTGTCAAGGCCAAATGCTACTGGACAGCAAGCCCAAAAGGAAGGAAAAAGTGTTTTTTTTTTTTTTTTACTTCCAGAGGTATGACAAACATTTTGAGGGCTACAAGAATCTATAGAAATTCACCATGGAGAAGGGCACATCATTTTTCTTTGAAAATGTGACACCAAAGCTTACTGACTGGCAAACAACTTTTATTAGTGTCAGGAAGGCTTTGTTTTGCTGGGACTATAATTCCAGTCTTGGTGGCAGAGCTGTTCACTGACATGGAGGGAAACAAGCTTCAGAGGTCCAGAAGCGCACTTGCACATTTATGTGACAAGCACATTACTTAGCACTGTTGGTAGAAGAACTATTTTGACTACAGCTAGTTAGAACATAAATCCTTGCAGTCAGATGTCTTTACATTTTAAAGCAGTTGTTTAGAGAGTTTTTGTCCACATGGAAGAAAAAATATCACACAAGCATCAAAGTGTATTACTGTTTCAGAAGTGAGACAATTACCACCTTTACTTGATAAAGTGTTGACTGATATTGATGAAGATAAAAGTCCTAGGCCTGTGCAATGAGGGATGCTTGACAAATGAACAAGTGCATAGGTTCATAGATGTGTACTAGACTAATGGCCCTGGAGCCTTTATAAGGCTAGCCCATAGGATTACACTGGCATCGTGTCACCCAACCTTATTTCCCAGTGCCTCTGTCGAGTAGAGCTGCTGGAGTGATCCCCGTGGTGAATTTTCTATTTCCCATCCACTCATCAAGATTTTTCTTGAAGAGACCCAGTGAGGCACTCCGCTTGACATGTATGGGAAGTCTATTCCGTAGTATGGGCAGTCTCTGGGTTATAAACCTGTCCCTCCAGCATGTTCTGTTGATTGTGGTAATGAGGTTGAGGTCTCTGAAGCATGTAGTGCAGAGGGATTGAGATTTCATTAGATGTAGCATTTCTAACAGAGCTGAGTCAGACATGGCTTTGTAAGTCAAGCAGAGATCAACTCTAAGTAGGCAATATGAGACAGAGAATAGTTGGAGTTTTTTGAGTCTGTCCATATAGGACAAATGTTTAAGGCCAAGGCTCCTTTTTGTGAGGTACTTTTGCGGCCTCTCCAGTTGTTGCAGGTGTCTAGTGAGGTACATGCCAAATGGGGCATTGTACTCAATGATTGGCTTAATGAGGGAAAAGTAAAGGGAGACAATGACTTTTTTCTTCCTGGATACAAAACCTTTAGTAATGAGATGTGCCACATAGAAGGACTTTCTGACTACAGTGGCAATGTGGTAGTCAAAAGAGAGGTTGCTGTCAACCTGTGTTCCCAGATCTCTTATGATGCCTTCTCTGTGTTCAGTGGACTACCACTGACATGGTAATTCATGGAAACTGGGTTTTTCCCAAAGTGGATGACAACACATTTTTTGACATTGAGCTTAAGGCCATGGTTCTGACACCAGTCATTAGTCTCAGTGAGGCTTTTCTGTAGGATTTCAACATCACTTGGGGAGTTAATTATGGCTCCCAACTTGCAATTGTCTGTGAACTTTGTTAGCCAGAGTCCATTTGTGTTGGCCTGGACATCACTGAATTAGATACCAAAAAGGAGAGGACCCCGGACAAAACCCAGTGGGACTTCACTCATGACTGGTCATCAGTCTGACTTGGAGTCAGCTACTCTCACTCTGTGGGTTCTGTGAGCCAGTTTGCAACCCACCTAGTGATATAAGTTTATTGCCTAGCTTAGTGAGTTTTTCTATTATTCCTGAGTGGGGAATGGTATCAAAGATCTTGGCCAGATCAAGGTAGGCTCTATGATCCATCTTGCCTTCATCCACAGCTCTGGTGACTGACTCAAAGAAGTCAACCAGGTTGAGAAGGCATGATCTACCCTTCACAAAACCAAACTGTGTGGGATCCAGAGTTTGGAGATTCCCTATATCCTTGTTCATTAGGTCCATGCTGATGCCTTCCATAGCATTGCATATTAGACTTGTCAGGCTAATGGGGTGATAGTTCCCAGGGTCTGTAGTCACTCCTCTTTTGTGGAGAGGGATGACTGTAGCAGTGCGCTGTTCGATAGGGACAAAGCCTGATGTGAGGCTGTGATTGAACAAGGCACACAGGTGAGGTGCCAGTTCATTCTGTAGTTCATGTAGAACACAGCCAGGGATGTTGTCAGGTCCCATAAAAGCTGTATTCCTGGCCTTGGACAGTGCTATTTTAACCTGTGCAGCAGTAATACTGGGTGCCTGGCAATCTACTGGTATTGTGATTGGCCCTTTGGGGAGGGGTAAAGTTGGCACTGAATCTGTTGGTCAGTATATTGGCAATATTTGTTGGCTCAGTATAGGAGGTATCATTGTGCAACAACTTCAAGCAAATCTGGGTATTACTGGGGAGATTGTTTACATAACTAGAGAAGGCCTTGTGATTGTCTTTACTATCTGCTGCAATTATGTTTTCATAGCTAGCTTTAGAGGATTTGATGAGGGATCTCAACTTTTTGTTGAGGCTGATAAGGGAGTTTTTCCAGTCTTGGGACTTCACCTTATTTCACATCAGTTTCCTCCTTCTATTGTAGAGTTTGTTTATGGCAGGGGACCACAAGATTAGCTTCCTTTTTTTTGGAGGAGAGTGTCTTGGTTCTATTGGGTTTGGTGAGATCCATGCATTTTGTGTACGTGTTCGTACAGGGCATTAGTGTGTGATTTGGCAGTCATGCAGCTGTTCTCCAATTGTATGGGTGTTGTGAAGTTAGCCACCTCTGTCTGCAGGAGCCCAACGTTTTTCATGGTGGTTACCTTTGCGGAGGGGGGGGTGGAATTCCAAGGTGATTAGTTTGCGGTTGGATCTAACCATGGAGGAATTGGTTAAGACAGATTTATTTTTGGCAGCTATTATCCTTTCGACAACACAGATGAAAGAGTTAAAAACCAGTAAAGGGAAGCAAGAGGTTATAACTCAACAGATAAAAAAAATGCTGATCTTGAAACTGTGTCTTTAAAAATACTTAAGAGGTTGGTATGTTTGGCAGAAGAGTTGGAAGGAAAACAGTGCAGAATTGTTTTAATAGATTCAATGAAAAAGGTACTATGACATCTGACCATCCATTAATCAATGAATAAGTGCAGATTATCGAAGTGTCCAGCTGTATGAATATCAAAACACAAGCAAATGATTAATTTTATGAACAAAAAGTCTACTGCAGACCAATCTTTCATGCTACTGGGAAAGCAGATTTCTCTCTCTCTGGACTACTTGGATATACCACTGTTAAAGGAATGTAGTTTCTTGCTTATGTCACAAGCAACATTTAAATCTGTATAACTAGTGGTTCTGATGCTGCTCATTTTCTAGATGCACAAATGGTCTGTTATAACCAGAATCAAGGATGCCTCGTATGCCAGGCATGGACTGCCACTAAGTAACCTGCAGGAGATACAGTATAGAAATAGACCTTTAAGGCAATCCATACAGAACAATGTGTCTAAACCCTGAATTCTCCTGATAAGGAAACATTGTGGGAGTTCCAACTGCTGCATATGTCTGGTGAGGCACATGGCAATTTATTCAATGTTTAGCAAGCTTGTACAGCAAATATTGATTCAGTTCATTTCATGAGCTTAATAACATTTGCTCAGTACTTTATGTATATATGTTAGGCTTTTAAATTTTCTTTGGACTACTGTCCTGGAAGATGACCTTCAACCATTCAATTAAAGTTTACATACTCAGGTTCATAGGTAGGTACTAGGCTATCTGCCCGAGGGCATTTATAAGCCTAGCCAGAGTGTGTCAGCTTTGCCGCCCCATTGATTAATTAACTGAGCCTTTGTCAAGAAGAGCCAATGAAGTGATCCCAGGGGTGTATTTACTGTTACCCATCCACACGTCAAGGTTTCTCTTGAAGAGTGTTAGTGAGGGGCTCTGCCTAATGTAGTTAGGAATTTTGTTCCAAAGCATGGGGAGTCTCTGTGACAGGAATCTATCCCTCCAGCATGTTCTATTTATTGTTGTGGCGACATTTAGCTCACTAGGTCATGGAGGGTGATTTGTAGCAGGCCACAATTTGCATGGAAGATTTGTCTGATGTTAGTTGCACATGGATGATCTCCGAGGTATCATGCTGCGCCACTAACCTGGAAGTGTAGGTATCCTTGATGAATATGGATACACTCCCCCTTTTGTTTCGATCCATGTTCTGTGGCTGAACTGGGTGGTATGAGTTGCAGCCCGGTAGTGCTGGGGTGCTCTGTGGAGCCTTGAACCAGGTTTCAGTTACTGCGCAGATGTCGACGTTCTCTATACTGAGTAGTGCTTCGAGCATGTGCATTTTGAGATTTAAACTCCTGGCGTTGAGTAGCATAACCCTCATTTTTTTTATTTGTGCTGTTTACGGAGGTGGGTTTGACTTTTGAGCCTTGCCTAAAAAAGGCACTATGGGGGCTGCAAGAGCCTTGGCCAGTATTCGAAAGCCTAGGGGTGACAAGTGCAAGCCATCTCTTGTGAAGTAATGAGGCTTGTCAAAAATGTCGTCCCAGGCTGACAGACACTGAATCCCCTTTGAATGACACTAGAAGCTTAGCCAATTGTTGAAATTGATCATTTTTTTCTTTATACTGCGGTATTATTCTTGGTGAGGGCAGGATGCTACTCAGGGTCAGGGTCATACCTGCCTGGGCTACATGATCAGAGAGCTCTTCCATGTCTCTTTTCATGAAGTCCAGGGAGGTACGTCTCAGGTCATTCACTCCAACATGAACAATGACAGAGTCATATTTGCACTTGTTCTGTGGTGACCTGAGTGCTTGTGTTATGTGGCGGATTCTGGCTCATGCCAGGCAGCTAACAGTAACCTTCTCCTTGTCAAGCTTAGTGAGTGGGACATCAGCTTGCCTGACTATAGAGTCACCTATTACTAGTGTGTTAGGTATGTTATTTTGCCTTAAAGGTTGTGATTGTGCGGCACACTGATTTTGGGTTTTATGTGTTGTCTGGTTTGTGATGGGAGGTGCAGGTTTTTTGGATGTCTGCTTTGGAAGTCTGTGATGCTTTTGCAGGTTTTTATTTAGAGCCTCCGAGTATGATTTTGTGTATTTATGTATATTTTTTGCCAGTGCTGGTTTAGTATGTCGATGTGAGGCTGGAGGTGTGGTGCAAGTGTTAACCTTCTCCTCATGACTGCCTGTTCCTGTCTTGGGTGGAGAGAGCTTAGCCTCCAATTTAGCTATATAATTGCATCTCTCACATATGTTAATGTTTTGTGGTAGGAGGAGAGAATTGTCTGTGTACATGAGGCAGTTGTAACATTGCCTCAGGATACCCAGGTTCATTAGCTGGACTGGAGAGTATACCTGAAATTGCTCTTTGGTCATGCTTGAATAGTAGGGTGAGCTGCTTAGTCTCTAGGTTGGTGAGGGGTGAATAATGAGCCTTGCCCTGCTGGGCAATCAAGTGTCGGGGTATATTAGTGCTTGCTATTAGGTCTGAGCAAGTGCTGGACTGTAGGATGCTTTTTAAGTGCTTAGGATAAGAGTTAGACTAGTTTGAAGGAAAAAAACTGAAGAGGAGACTTGGTGGAGATGGGATAAATTTAGCCCTAGCTAACCAGTGTTGCCCGGACATGCAAAACTGTGCAAACATGTTTTTTACAGCACGGAAATGAAAGAGACAGAAATTAGCCCAAAATGGCCTATAAGCTACTAACTTCTGGGCTGGAACCACTCCTCCAGGGACAGATGGCTGCTCAAAGTTCCCTCTCTCACAGGTGAACAAAGAAACCTCCCTCTATCCAAGTAAGGTATCGGCAACTCAGAAAATTGTAACACAGCCCTGAATTCAGCACTAGCCTGAAAACTGGACTATACTAGCTTAGAAAGGTGGGAATCAAGGAAAATTTTTGTTTTGAAAAGATAAGGCAAAAACAGTAAAAAAAATACACTTAAACAGCTTTAAATCACTACAAGCAATCAGAAAAGGCTTTTAAACAAATTACCCAATTAACCAGTAAAGAAATCTCAAAACTAAGCCCTGTTCCTGTAGTATTCAATCAGACAAGTTCTAACTGCACACTCCTGCCACTGGGATGCAGGGGAACCTTCTCCAAAAAGAAGGCCTGGATTAGTGCTGAAGTTAAACAAACAAAGCTAGATTCAGCAGACCTGGATCTAGTCTATGCTACAGCAAACAAGGTGCACCAATTTCAGTAAGAAACAGTTCAAATATGCAGGCACTATAAGCCTTTAACCAGAAATTCCCAGCTCAGAAGGGCAGAGTGCAGCCTCTCCTCCCACAAGAGTGCAGACCACAAACCTTCTTAATGTAAAATAACTGGCCTGAAGCCCAAGTGCTTAAACCAGAACTAATACACTTTTAGAATAACATGCACTGAGCCTTCAATCAGCAGTTCCCAACTTAGAAGGTTGTAAGTTACCTGTCCTGCCACAACAGTGCAGACCACAAACCTTCTTAATGTAAAACAACTGGTCTGAAGCCCAAGTGCTTAAACCAAAAGGCTTAGAATGATAGTTACACCAAGCAGTAATAAATACAATTGAGTACTTTTAAGATGACGCAAAAGCAAAATAAAGTTGGAAGAAACACAAATACAGTAAAAGCAGATGAAAAAAGTGCAAATATTATTTATTTTTTTTTTGAGTGAGCAAATGAGACAGGCCCAGGAGGAGTATCCAAATGCAAATTTACAAGAGGGGCAGGCAGTTTCAAAGACACCAAGATTAACACCAAAACAAAAGCAGGGAGGGTGAGTGGGGAACTAACTGAAAAAACAGAGCCACAACTTCCAGATAGATAGTAGCAATGCAAAACAAATAAATCAATTTAAATGCTGTATTATTTGAAAAAAGTGCAGATAAAGATTTACTTAAAGGTTGGGTTCCAGATCCAAGAGACTCACTTTACTGTTTTTGGCAAACAGACTGGTTATTGTGAGGCATTATATAATCAGCTCCCCAACTTACTTGGTCAGTGTGAAACAGAATCATTCTGCTAGGCCTTATAACTAAAGCAGACTATACTTTTTTCAAGAGAGAAAGATGCATTTTGAATGACCGGTGAATATGTCTGATGTTTAGAAGATTAGATAATAAACGTTGTATACCTGTAACACTAATTTTATTATCATGTCTTAAATTTGGATTAGTCATAACTCATAACCCCAATTTCTTAAATCTGGTTGCTGTATGAAGAGCACCAAGTTGTACTGTTTCCTGTATTTCCCTTTAATTTGGGATTAAATTTAATGTGTAAGGTGAGGTAGGAATTTAAGCCTTTGTATAACTTATGTATTTTTTATAAATTAACTAGGACATTAGGTCATGATGGACTGACTCACAGCAAAGTTTAAATGGGGATGGTAAACTTATAGGCACTGCAGAGCTTTCTGAGTGAATTTTGCTATTCAGAAGATACATATTTAATTTCCACAGTGTTGCTTGTTAAGCTGGTATTTTTTTTTGTTTTATACTTTTGATATTTTACTTCAGATATTAATTAACAGAAATGGCACTGTCCCAGTCAAAAGACGTTAATGAACACTGTTGATGTCTTATAAATATAATTTATATATCTACACACACATACACACATACACACACACACACACACACACACACACACACACACACACACACACACACACACACACACACACACACACAAAATTACCGATGTTGTAAAGGGGTGTCAAAAAGATGGTTAAAAGTCTATGAGAAATACTGTTGCATAGATAGATAATTTCTTCCTTGGTATTTATGATGCTTAAAGTCAGTCCAGCTTGTTTAGGAAAATGATGCATTACTTGACTATAAATTGCAATCTGTTTTGGACTTAAAACTGTAATCTATTTTGGGGTTTATAGTTCTTCAGAAATGTCTTCATCAAACAAAGATATGGGACTACATGGTTAAGTCAGGAAAGTGGCAGAACTTTGCTGCATATATGTTTGACACTCACAAGTGTATAGTAAGCAGTTGGGTTGAAATATTTCTAAGACTTTAGGATCTTGGCATTAATGTATATAATGTAGATGGTAGCAGTACCCTATAACTTGAGTTGAAAATGGATCAAACCCAAACAAATTGCATTTCTTCTAACTTACATAGTACTGTTCACATTTATGTAATTTAGACAGTGGTGTGCTTATCTTTAATATTGTAGGCATTGCTATATCACCTTTCCTTTCTGCCTTTTAATATAAAGTTTTTTTTTTTAACCTGTGATCCAGCCATTGACCTCGAGAACCTTATCGACAATAATGTATTCATTGCCATCACATCCCTGTATCCTATGACTCCAGACACAGATTGCCATCCTGCAAGGTGTCAGGAGATTTTATACTGTTTATCGTTGCCACTGATGGTCGAAGGACATGTACAATGCCTGGTATACTAGGGTCTCATGTGGGAACATGCATCCTGCTGTGTCAAGCTCAGAGTCATGCTCTCTTTCATTGGCTCCTGTGTAATCTCCATTACTGTTATATAGCATGCATGCTGCAGCCTGACAGGGTTTTACCCCTGCAGCAGAATGCAAACCTATCCCTCCTCCAGGAGGTACCAACAGGCATTAGCTGCTCACTGAGATACCTCCTTGGTTGTTTTACTCTGTGTTTGGGGTACTAACTGACCTCAAGTCATCTGGGCCATAATCAAGGTTTATACCTCTATTCCAAAACAGCAACTTATCTTGATTGGTGCGCTTAGTCTGTTAATGTTGAGTAATCAAACGTTTAACTCGATCAGAGTTCACTGTAAGACAGACAGTCTTATCTATCTTGTACAAGATACGTACAAATACTCGGCCACTGAAACAACTGCAAGATGTCATGAAACAGGAGTACAATGTAACAAGAAGGCACAACAAAAAGATGAAGCAACTGAAATTATTTCTTCCTTTATGAGTCTGCCAGACAAACCTGCACCCCCAGATTTAAGTGATAATTTGTTCAAGTCATGATATGAAGTCCTTGTACTGCACCACCTTAGTTGGATCCCATATTACATGCTATTTGTAACACAAGAGTCTCGAGTGAATGCTTTCAGATTTTTGTACAATACTTTCATGCTTCGCTTCTGCAAAGCTGTTATGAAATCCTGTACAAAAATAATGTTGCTTAACTAAAGGTTGCCATGCGAGCTAGTCTCCAACATATAACTGAAGAAACTTCAACAGTACAATCTTATAAAAAACATTTGAAGATAATTTATTAAACAAAGCAATGAGTAGTAGTGAGGAGCATATTATCCCTAATATACCAACTGTAGGTTAAAAAAATTATATTCCTTTCTGTATCAGTATTTTGGAAAATTATATACCTAATAATGCTTCATTTAACATGAAAAGAGGCTAGAGAGGAGGAAGGAGTCAAACTGGACATTCCTAGACTTGAAGAAAGCATATCAAAGAAAGGCCTCACTGAGACCAATGACTGGTGTCGAAACCATGGCTTTAAGCTTAATGCCAAAAAATGCATTGTCATCTCCTTTGGGGAAAACTCAGTTCCCACTAATTACCACATTGATGGGAACCCACTGAACATTGAAGGTGTTGTAAGAGATCTGGGGACACAGGTCGACATCAACATCTCCTTCGACCACCACATTGCCACTGTAGTCAGAAAGTCCGTCTATGTGGCGCATCTCATTACAAAGGGTTTTGTATCAAGGAAGAAAGAGGTCATCATCTCTCTCTACTCTTCCCTCATTAGGCCAATCATTGAGTATAATGCCCCATTTGGAATATACATCACTAGATATGTGCAACACCTGGAAAGGCCACAGAAGTACCTCACAAAGAGGATCCTAGGCCTTAAACATATGTCATACATGGACAGACTCAACAAACTCCAGCTATTCTCTGTCTTATATCGTCTACGAAGAGGCAATCTCTGCTTGATTTATAAAGCAATGTCTGACCCAGCTATGTTAGAATCGCTTCATTTAAAGAAATCCCAATCCCTCCGCACCACATGCTCCAGAGACCTCAACCTCATTACCACAATCAAAAGAACATGCTGGAGGGACAGGTTCATAACCCAGGGACTGTCTATGCTCTAGAAAAGACGTTACATACATGTCAAGCAGAGCACCTCACTGGCCCTCTTCAAGAGAAATCTTGATAAGTGGATGGGAAGTAGAAAGTTCACCCAGGGGATCACTCCAATGGCTCGACTTGATAGAGGCAGTGGGAACTAACGTCAGGCAGAACAATGCCAGGGCACTTCTATAGGCTCCAGTGCCATTAGCCTAGTACACACCTATGAACAAGGTCCTAAGAAAGTGGATTTGGGAGTCTTACAGTAGTTTGAAATCCCAGAAATATTGATAAGAGTTAGTGCAGTCTATGTTCAAGGACCCAATGACAAGTACAAGCAGTGTTCAGTCTCATAGAGGAGTTCCCAGTGGGAATCAGGGTTGAGCTCAGAGCTCACTGCTGCTCATACTGGGGGTGGATTATATATCAAACAGGTCAGACTGGACCAATCAACAGAGTTGTGTAAGCAAACAATGAGGCCTTACATGTGAACTCTGAACAAGAACTTCAGCAAAGGCTACGGGAATAGAATGTAAAACTGAAGGCACACAGGATGAAACTGAGTTCAATTAAGGCAGCCGTAATGGCAAGAAACAAGGGAGATTAGAAAAAATTTGAAATTAAATAGAAGGGAAATAGTGGAACAGGTTAACACCTTAAAGTGTCTGGGGGGTGGTTGAGGAGAATGGAAGTCTAAATGAAGAGGTCAAAGCTAGAATTAGAGGGGCTTCAGCCAGCTGGCATAGAGTGTCAAATGTAGTGTATGACAGAAGAATGTCAAAGAAACAAACTCAAAGTGTACAAAACAGTGGTGCAAACAATACTACTGTATGGTACAGAAATGTGGGCAGTAAAGGCACAGCAGTGAAGGAATCTAGGGGTGATAGAGATGAAGTGCCTCAGACTGGTGGTAGGATGCACACTGTGGGACAGATGAAGAATTGAGAACATAAGAGAAGAAGCCAGAGTAGCGCAACTGCAGAAAAGGTCAGAGAGAACAGTTTACATTGTTTCTGGCACATCTGCAGAAAAGTAGAAGACAATCAGGTGAAAAAGATTTGGAACAGACAGGAAGAAGGCAAGAGAAAATGAGGGCATCCAGCAAAGAGGTTGATGGATTGTGAGAGACAAAATGTGCAAAACTCAGGCATAAGTGTCAAAGAAGGTAAGAGAATAACATTGAAAAATGTTTTTATATTTTATATATATATATATATATATATATATATATATATATGTATATATGTATGTAGAGAGAGAGAGATAGTGTCAGATGACATGACACCCTGATTCCATGTAGAAAATGGGACAAAAGGTGTTAATGAAATATGAACAACAAGCAATTATTCCAACCAGCCACACTGATAAATCATAGGTGACTGCTATAACAACCCTGTGGACAGTCACCATCATACACACAACTTACCAGGTGTGTGTGTGTGTGTGTGTGTGTGGGGGGGGGGTTAATAGGTTGTCATGCCTTTCTTCCATATCAGTTACATACAATCACATGCCTATGAACAAAATCATCCAACACATGTCTTCATTATAAAGGAAACTAGGCCAACCAGAGAAAACATATGCAAACAAAGGGTGGATTGGCCTAGCAACCAATAACCAGACATTTTGCTAAACCACAAATCTTAGCTTATGTGCTACTCACCTCTATGGCACAGAGAAAAATCCATGACTATAACCCTGATGACCTGGACTTGAGTAGCACTTGTAGTCCTGGAGAAGGTGGTCATGGGAATTTAATGACAGTGAATTCACCCCATCCTAGGGGAAATGGAAGTCTGACTAGCTGTCTACTACTTGTAAGGGCTTGCAGTTCAAAAAGATCACCGAGCAACTGGGATACAAGATTTCTGTGCAGCAGCTGTCATTGTCCAATGCTGCATATTTGTGCAAACAGACATGCACATAGGTTTGAGCACAGGAAGAGCTCATTGTGATGCCACTGCCCAGCTTAGTCACCAGGAGGTAGGCATAATGCCACACCTCAAATGTCCCCATGTTTGAAATATGTACCCATTATCAGGCTAAAATTACCCCTGTATACTATATATGAGTTTTTAAGGTTTCTGTATTTTTTGGCTGGAGGTATCCCTTAGCACAGTTTTGTCTCTCCTCCCCATCACATAAGTACACTGGAAAAGCGACTACGTGACTAACATACTGGTGGCACCAGTAATTTAAAGGAAGAGGTGCCTTATTTACATCTCTCTTTTTCACAAGCAAAACTAAATTACTTTCTCTGGTAGGTTTATCTAATATCATTTATTAAAATGTATAGTCTTTGCTAATAAATATAACCACATCAGTCTTTGCCGATATGTTTATATTTTTGCTGTTTTTACACTCAGTTTGTTAAACTTGTGTTCCTGAATAGTATCTTGCAATCATACTGGAAGTGGGAAGAATTGTATCTTATTCAAGTTTTATGCTGATACGAGCTCAAATTTATGACTAGCTGTAATTAAAAACAGCCAGAAAGGCTCTTGAAAAATAATGTCTACATGTTAAGAGGTGTGGGAGATTAGGAATACTCATTATCAAAAGAAGATGAATGGGGGGGCCAGTTAAGCCATGCCAGTTTGGGGGACATGACAGCAAATTCTGAAGTATAAATAAGAACACTACTGATGACAATCTTTCATCTGGGCCATTAGTCCAAGCAGTCTACTTAGGGAGTGGTACCACACAAGGCTGGTAATTCTGGGGAGGGCTACAGTACCAATCAGCTTCCATCACTGATTGTATGATGGCTATCATCAGATCAGCTCTAACCTTAATCATTGGTCATGTTGCCAGTTATAAGGTTTGGGGCTGACATAATAGGTTCATAGGAGGTTATTAGGCCAATGGCCCTAGAGCCCTTACAAGCCTAGCCATATTTATCATGAGTTGTCCCAACTGTCAGTGGTTAGGTGAGTAAATTTTGCAGAGGTAAGAGTCTACAGTACTTAACATTGACTTCTTCAGTCCAGAAGAGGTATGGGCATCACCCTAGGAGTGAATTTGTAATCATCCATCCATTATTCTAGGCTGCATTTGAAAAGGGTCAGGGAGGGGATCTGTTTCACGTAAATTGGAAGCCTGATCCAGAGAAGTGGCAGTCTCTGGCAGAAAAGGTTAAGGTAGTGACCTCACAGACACAAGGTACATGGCTCGATTCTCACCTCTGAAGGAAACTGACAGCTAGGGAGTAATACTGGGATAACTGGAGAGGCTAATGGGAGGCAAAAGGCATATAGGAAAATATGAAATTGGTTTAAATTGATTTAGTGAATTATATAATTTGCATCATTTTTCACCTTTCTGCTGAAGTAATGAATCAGGAGTGTGTGTGTGTGTTTGTGTTTTGTGTGTGTGTGTGTGTGTGTGTGTGTGTGTGTGTGTGATGAACTGCTCCTTAACATCAATGTATCACAAATGAAGCTACTCTGTCCACTATGTAGAGAAAGTAGTTAAACATTTTTTTTTGATACAGTGATGGCTTCATTATGTGCTAAATGTTCCAACAAAACAACATTTAGTTGTTGTAATTTCTGACAGTTTAAGGCCATGTCACTGTGCTCTAGGGTTGCCAGGTTTCTTTCTGGCTAAAATTGGATTAAGGTCATGCCCCTCGTATCACCCATAACTCCACCCATTCCCACCCCCTCTCCCATCCATGCCCCCACCCATTTTGTGACATCACCGTGACATCAGCTGATGGGAATGCCCTCGTTTTCTGTTCCGGATGCCTGCTTTCAGCCGATTTACTATGCTTTTCTGTAAAAAAGCATAGTAAATCAGCCAATTTAACAAACACTGGTAGTCTGTTTCCTTTTGTGAAATAGAATACTAGAATTTGTACAGGAGAATTGATTTGATTTGTGGAAAGTCCAGAAAAAAAATGGATAGGTGGCATTGTCAGCAGGGATGATTTCCAATTTCCCACCTATTGGTCAAAGTTATGCTTAAATAGGGCTAGGGATGGACTCTGCTTCACATGGATCGGAAGCTTGTTCCAGTGCATGGGGACCCTCTGAGACACATTTTTGTCTCATCAACATGGCTTATTTATGTCACAAGCAAAATTTAAATCCCTGGGGGGGGTAATACAGTGTAGCATGAGAGAGTGGCTGTAAGTGAGGGTTGCTATAGACAAAAGTATGAAGAGATAGGGACAAGAAGTAATTGGAGGGCCTAGTGTGTGTTCAAGGTGGGGGGAACCAAGTGCAGGTATGAATACTCTGGAGGGAGAAATGCAGTCTGAGGATGACAGGGGGATATATAGGTGATAACAGTAAGGTAATGGGGAAGTTACCTGGAAAGAGTAATGTGAGAAGCGAACTGTATATGGCTTTGGACAGAAGAGGATAAAGATGAGCAGCAGCAGACACTAGAATACTGTACAGTGAAATAGATATGAATTAAGATTCAACAATTGTACTCCTAGCACAGTATCTAAGATGACTAGTACACAGAAAGTGAAACTATAGATGTGCTGGTACAAACATGTCAGAACAATCAGTATACAGTAATATAAACATGTACATAACATTCAGCAAGTGTACTCCTTTCAGTGTATTAAAAAAAGCCTACTACAAAGACACTCAACAGAACTGTGCTGGTAAAAATGCATTGAGTATGGAAAACAACATCACAGTAGCATAATTGGCTTCAACAGCATAGTACATGAGAAAAACAGGATGCTAAATAAAGCCTAAAACACTGTGTAACAGCCTTCAGGGTGACTCAAGAATACCCAGATGAAACAGCATTTCCCACAGGAGTAGTTTAAAGTTAGTTATACAGGCAGAAAGTAAACATTCCCCCTAGCAGTAATTACTGTTCCAGTACAGACAGAGTAACACAATCTAGTAAACCTCAGACTGGGATGACACAGAGATGTACTATCTGGCACCCAAAGAGATCAGAGGCAAATACAAGGCCAAACCAAAAGCATACACCAGAAGTAGAATAAGAGTTTGTTCTATAACCAATGTAGAACTTGGTAAAGTCAATACAGTGTGCATATTATTTTATGCTGTGGCACCTTAGGTGGAGCTCACCCATGTGAATATATTACCTTGTACTGGTGACAGTATACAAGTCCCAATCCTACAAGCCAAGTGCAAAATCAGAAATCTCAAAGCACGCTTTGGAACTGTTAACTTACAACTAAATAATAAACTTAGGAGTTCAGTAAGACAACTGATGGTGCAAATATGTGACAGCTTGCAAGTATGACTTCAGATTGAGTACAAACAAATGCACATTTCCCATTACGGCTTCTGCAGTTATATAAAAATAGCTTTTTAATGCCCTGGATTGTGACTGTAGTTAAAAACAGTGATCAAGATGCAAAGTGTAAGCTTCACCAGTGCCAGATATTCAGAGCAATCAAATAATCAGCAGTCGTATAGACAACATAATAGATACAACAAGACAAATGTTGCTCAGATAGTCCTTTGGAGAACAGCAGTGCAGACAGCAGAGTGCACCACTATCCCTAAAGCCAAACTATTACCCATCACCACCACGACTTTGTGAACCCTACACACGGGCTGTCAGAGAAACTACTATGTAAACCTGGGAAAGTGAAAGCTATCTTAATGGAAGACAATTTCCCAGTGCCCGCCACATATCACAAACCAATAAATGTAAATGGCAGTATACAATGCACTCTTTCATTTAAGTGCCACTATGCTCCTCAGTTTGTTGCACTCTTTTGATAAATCAATTAGAAACAAAAACTGAAGCAGTTGGCATTCCTGATCTGTTTATGTGATGTGCAAGAAGATCAACCAAAATGAATGTGCTGTCATTATACAAGGTACCAGTTAAGAACGGCAATGATCAAGGGTTTTAATTCCAGGTAATATAAACAGACTCCCAAAATAATATATTAAGCTAAATAAGAAACCAGATCTGTTTGGCATTAGCAAATGTTTGCAACTCTCCCGACAAATGCAAAACTGCCTCCAGTGTGTCATTGTTTTAAAGGAATAAAACTAAATAAAGAAATAAGTTATCTGCATGCTTTGAACTTCTGCAGCATAATATTAAACTAACCCCATTCTTGCATTCCCTATAATTAAAATAAAACTCGACCCCACCACTCTGTTTTGTACTAAAAGTAAAGGTAAAAGTAGTACAAAAATAAAATGTTAGATAATTTGCAGGCACTGCTTACCTCCTGAAGTCAAAAGGCATGATGCTTCATTTACCTAAGGTAATTTTCCAACCCTTTTAGTAAGAACAGAGATGCCCCAAGACTGAGATTCCTTCATACAGCACCCCCTCACCGCTCATGTTAGCTTTTTTTTCTCTGTTCAATCCTGCCGTTTAGACGGAATGGACATGACGTGGTAATAGGACGCTTTGCAAAATGTGATTGGACTGTTTACAACAAGGCTGACCATTGGCTTCTGCCCTTCACTTAGAGGGGCCTGACATGGGTACGTGCATTGTGGTAGAACCTCCTTGATCTGTATAATACTCAGCAACTTCTGATTCGCAGAGTAAGATGGTGTGGGAGAAACGCTTCAGATTGGATTCGTGGCAGTGGCAAAAAAAAAAAAAAAACACAGACTTCATTTGTCTGGTTTTGAATGAAATTTCTAACTGGACAATTTGTCAGAAAAACGGACAGTTGGCAACCCTACTGTGCTATCAAAAATTGTGATAATACACTCCCTGAAAGAAGACCATAAGCTACATACTTTTATTTTAGCAAACAGGTTTTCATAATTCTTTGAAACCATTTCTGAAGAAGAGAGTTAAAAATTATGTAGAAACCATATGCGCTGTGACACAACTCAGTGACAGCTATATATACTAAATACATTTAGCAACTTCAGTTGTATGTCCTTTTCCTTAAATTACTTAGAGCACAGTATGGTATCATTATAGATAAACTCCAGTTTGACACAAAAAGAGAAGACAGAACAGGCATTAACAAACATAGCTTTTTCCCCTATATTCTGGAAAGTGCTTCCTTAGTTGCACAGTTTCATTTCAGCTGTTGGGGAAAATGAAATGGAGTATTTCCAGAAGAGACAGTTGTTTTGTGGCATTAACATCTTCTCTCTGATGCATATGCCGATGAAGGTTACAATGCCTGGCTTTGAAAATTAATGTGGTTCACATGGAGGACAATCATTTGTATATATAATGTCTAAAAGAAAGGAAGGGTACACTATTATTGTTAGTACTATATGCTTGTACTTGTGTAGAATTAAAGTCATAGTATGTAGGGTTATGTAAAAATCAACTTGTATCTTCTGCAGTGAAATTCTGCATTTAAGAGTATGTGCTTTTAAATATATTTCCTTTCATCATGTTTAGAATTCTGGTCTTAATTAAGAGAAAAAGGTATGTTCTCCGTAATGTTGTATCTACTGAAAATCTGCTAAAACTATATATTTCAATGCAAGTTTCTTATCAGTGTGTTAGAGCATGTTAGCAGAACATTCACAATCAGTGTCTTGGGCTTGAATGGAAGCTCATTTACTTAATTACCATCACCTGCGTAAGGCAAAAAAAAGTGTGTATTGCAGTAAAAACGAAGGCTTTAACTTTTTGCTAAACCAGAAAAGTCTGGATGCTCTATTACAAGAAAACATGATTAACTTACCCTTTTTAGAGAAAATGGAGTGTTGTTTTTATAAATCAAGTAAACATTGTTGAACAAGAAGGTGCACAAACTTCACTCAGAAGATTTACAAACTTCACTACTTTCATTTTGACAGAACTTGTTTATGTTCATTCCTTTAGGGGCATCTCACAAATGCATAAGGAGTACTTGCCTGAATAATGAAATAAACTTTCAACTAAGAATGCATTTTTGGAACAGTTTTGCCTTTCCTTCCACATTCATATCCTCAGAAGCCATTTTGGAAAAGTCAGGTATACGTCTCTCTCTCTCTTTTCCCATGTTGATGAGTAGCAGCCTTTCAAAAAGGCAGTGATTTGAAATTCAGTAAAAATGAAGAAAAAAGTTTCAGTAGCACCCTGCAAACTCACAGTGTTTGAACAAACCTCCATGTTACAAAGGGGTGGAGCTTTCAGTCATGCGCTATTATAATTCCTGCACTGCCTTATGTATCCTTTGACAAGCATTTCCTGCAGGCAGATGGTGCATCATATACATCTGTGCTGGACTTTGTTAGACTTTAGCCCTCTGATTATGAGCAAGTACAACTGTGCTGTAACTATAAGGCAAGAATTCATCATCTGTATCCCATTCTTTGGGTCATCCTGCTATTTAGAAGTATTTCTGGAAAAGCAACCCAGACCTCATTCTTTAACTTCATTGGCATATTACCTCTAAAATGTCATGAAGTTCCTCGTCATTTCTTTTTTTCTATCCATATACCGATTTTCAGATAATTAACCTGATGACAATATACAATGGCACATTAAGTTTACTGAAGTGTTTTCAAACTGCGGCTTAACCCACACTTGCTTTTTGCTAGGACCATTCCCACATATGCTTAGTTGCCTAGTGTATAACTCAAAACCAGAAAAGGTACTGTAGCCTTATAATGTATTTCCTTTACTCTGCCGTATGTCTGCTGCTAAACACTCAACTTGCTGTGTAATAGCCTGCAGCAGTAAATGACACTGTCAGTATTTGTTTATATTCCAGTACGTGATGCTGTACTGGGATATCAGGCCCTTTACCATGTAATCTGCATGCACAAACATATTCAGGCTCTAATTTTATCATAACATCAAAGCTAGTGCTGTGAAAGCAGAATAAGGTCACTGATATATACAGAAATATTCTCAGTGATGTTCAAACACTTTATTTTATAAATAAAAATACAAAATGTGGTTATAATATCACCAACATTTATGTACATCTCATAAGCTGCCAAAATTAATTAGCAGCTATGAACATAAGAAAACAAATTTAAATAAGACTATTTAATTTTGGATACCCCCCAATTCTTCCTTACCATTTTCATAGCAACAGAGCATCATGCAGAAACAGGAAACTTGAAGACCATTCATGTTTGTGTTCAGGTAAAAACTGGTGGCCATTGTGAAGTAACATGGCCTACTAAGGATGTGGATTCTGGTCCAGCATTATGTACTTAGTTCTTTTAGAATGGTGGTGATAAAGTAGCCACTATTGTATAATATGTGGCTGAACTGAATCTCAGTCAACTGTGAGCTGGTCCCAAACTCATCGCTATCAGCCTAGAATTTTCCTCTGTTTTTCTATATGCTGTTATCCAAGACATTAACTATAGAAATTAAACAGGCACTTAAGTCATCCAGAACAAACTTTTAAGGCACTTTCCATAAAGATGAATAGCTTTTTCAGCTAGGTATCTTTTGAGTCTATGAAGAATGAATGAATGAATGAATGAATGAATGAATGAATGAATGAATCAATCAATCAATCAATCAATCAATCAATCAATATATAAATAAGGTCCCAATTCCCTGTTATTCCTTATATGCATTGAATCACTGAATCCCAGTATAACCTCAAGAAGTCATGATGGAAGTCTGCAATGGCTCTGCTGTTATAAAAAGAGACTTTGCATTCATGTAAAAATATGCAGAATATATTCAAATTAGTAACTTTAATGCACCCCACCCAGTTTTTACTGGTTATTTTGCAATATCCCTAACATTACATATTATAATGTCTAAATTATCAACAATTCAGATTTTATTTTTAAGATCTCTTACTCCTTTAATATTTTTTGAAGTATTATGATATTTGTATTCAAATAAACAGTGCTAATATAAGAAAAAGGTTATCTCTCCATATAATGGCAGTCCTCTCCTCATAACCATGCTAAAAACATCTAACTCCTCATGCATTGAATAGTGTGTTTTGCAGAAAGTTAGTAATGTATAAATAAGACAATGAATATCATTCTTATTCCACTGGCTGAATGCATGCACAGTACACAGTCTGTAACCACTGTACTTTGCTAAGACACTGGCATTTCACCTTGAACTACAAAGAAACAAACAGATCTAGTGAAGTAAGTCAATGTATCACTGGCCAATGAGTTTGCCTCCCAGTTAAAAATCAATGCTAGTGGTGGAGTTTAAGCACTTTACTTTATTAAAATCAAGGACTGCTTCATTCAGCATATAGACTAACAAAAATTAGCAGAAATGAATGTAACAAACAGAACAAAACAACTTCAAATAATGTTAGATGGTTGATCAGAGTAGGGTGCAGTTTTCTGGATGGCTAACCATGGACCTCATTAGAGCCGAAGGTCCCATGCGGCTGCCTGAATCACCCCTATTATTTTCTGCAACTGACATTATCTTTCTTCATATCAGATATTACTTCATAATTTACTTCTTGTTAAAAATGATAATACCTTATTAATTTCAGATAGAGTATAGCCCAAAGTAAGATATCCATCTTCCTCAACAAGAATGCTCAGAACTTCCAACATTCAAATATTCCTCTGCCCTCCAACACACTGTATTCTCCTTGTCTCTTATCTTTTATTAAACAGACATTTCCAATCAGGTTACCATTTCAAGTGGATCTTTCCAAGCCACCACCCCTAACTGATTTTATACGTCCTAGATGGGAAGTTGGCATACTGGCTAAAGTGTTTACTTTACATACACAAGGTGTGAGGTTTGACTCTCATATGAGTTAAATGGCTAGGCTTAAAACAAATAAAGTAATAGCATACAGAAGCAATCACAAAAACCACAAGTGGTACAAACAGTAAAAAAAAAAAAAAAAAAACAAGTAACTTTTGCCTGTTGTTTAGTACAGAAGGTAAGATGGGGAGCTGTAGTTCCTATGATACATGGTTTGATTCCCAAAGCCATTGTTTGCTTACTGTGTGATCTTGAGCAAGTTACTTAACCAACAATTGCTCCTGGGTTACCCCTAAGAAAAGACAGCGTACAGGGGGCTTATCTTTTTAAGAAACAAGATTGTTATGGGGGAGAGTTGGAATAATGGTTAAAGTGATTACCTCTCAAACACAAGATTTAGGGTTTGATTCTTATCTTTGGAAAATTGCCAAGGCTGAAAAATGGCTTAGAAGAGTAGCTTGCTTAATATCTCCCTATGAGCCTATGAACCGAAAATATCCATATTACAGCTTATGCAGTCTTCTTTCTCATCTACCATGAACTTTCTCTTCTTCCATTTTATCCCAGATAACTTATGGCAAAGAATAACAGAATCTATGTTATTTCTTTCATCCTATTGTTATGGCAGTGATTACCACCTAAAACATATGCCTTCTAGACCCATTCTATTGTTCCATTATAGGTGCAGTCTAATCCCTTATCACTGTCCATACAACCCTAACTCCTTCGCACTACTGAAACATGCAGAGCAGTCTACCTATTTTTTTTTTATTATATTTCCAGTAGGAAAGGTTATCCTTTTTCCCTTACTGTATTGCCCTAGCATGGGAAGAAAGGAATATGTATAGTATCTGAAGTTACTGATCCTGTATAGGAGTCAACTCTTTTAGGTTCTGTGTCATTTCGGGACCATCATTTGATTTGCTTCTTTTCCACAGTTACCATCTCTTTTTCCTATTTGGGAACATACTTACTACTGAATGAGATTAACACAAGAAAACAAAATACTGGAAAAATAATATTTACACCAGAAAATATTGACATTTTCTTTTTGCAGGGGATGTTGCTCCACCTATCCCATCTGGGGGGACTTTATCCCTAACAGCCTCATATTTTTATACATGTCATCTCCAAGATTTGTCAACATCAAGAGTCTGCGATCCCTAAAAATAGATAAGCAATATGCATCTAACATAGATTTGACTAAAGTCATTTGTTTGAGTCACAAACACACAGGCTTGATGAAACCCATGTTCTACTAATGAATAAATTCAATTTTTAATAATAAATCTAATTACAACAAATTCATCTGTTTCCATTCTTCCAGTCCTACCACTCCATAATAAGATAACTTTTTCTCTTATTTTTTTATTTTCATTTCTGACAAAACAAATTACATAATTTGCTTTCACGTTTGCTATTTATACATCAGTTTGCTATACTTATACAAAATTCCTTTTTTAGTTACATCACACACTTTACTTTAAATGCAGTTTCTACCTTAAATGCATGAGAAGTGAATGTGTTCCAGATCTGTCCATATTCCTTCTGTCACCATATGAATTGTTTTCTAGCAGACTAATATCTTTCAGTTCCTGCTAATTTCTCAAGGTCCACAGCACCAATGTAGATGTTTTACTCCTATTTTTATTTTTAATTTATCATTTTGGGCTATATTTTCCCCTTTCTAATCTGTATCCTAAAATATATTTCCAACTCTTTCTATTTTGCTAGTCTATTCTTCCTTCCACTCAGCCACTATGTACGTTCTGAAGCCAAGTGTATCGATTGTCCTATTTTATCTAGCCATTTCTATAACTTTTTTATTTTCCTTCTCCATTTCCATATAAACATACTTATAATGGATGAGTTTACTCTGTGTACCGGTTTCTTTCTCACATCAGTCGGTGTCTCATTCGGTAACAAAAATGCCCTCCTGCCATTGCTTTGACAGTGTTCACTCCACATATTAGTGCCCCATGCTTATTGCCCACTTCTGCATTGAGTGTCTGATACTGTCCTTCATTTTTCCATAACTGTTTGTTTTAAATGTATCTTCTACATCTATATGCAACTATCACTAAACACTTGCCTTATGACTTTTGTTATTATAAGCTTTCCCATTTTACTATCTTCACTTCTGCTGATCCCAACTTGATCCAGCCTTTTTTTTTTTTTTTTGCATTTTAAAAGAACCATTATTGTGAAATTTGCATAGAATACAGTCATCTGTAAACATATAAATCTGCTCTTTTTCACTATTTATTTCTTTCCATCAGATTTTTTTCCTCTATTTTTCTGAGTAAACGATATCCATAAAAAACAAACATTATGCTAATGGGCAGTCTTGTCTAGTTCTGATCTTCCAGCATTTAATTTAATTTCTGTTTTAGATTTTTTTTAAAACAAAATGTTTACCGAGTTTTTAAAATATTAACTTAACCTCTGAAACCTGCTTTAAAAGATCCTCTTAGGAAAAGCAAATAGTTTCTCAACAATTATTAGTATACCCACTAGAACCTGACTTTAGCTATTCTATCCATTACTGACGTGACCAGCCATTAACTCTATGTAGAATATTTGCCTTCTACAAAACCATCTTTTCAATGAATGATGCATCTATCACAAATGGAAGGAAATTATCTAACCAACTTGGGGATTATCTAACCATTATGTTGGCATCTTCTCTTTCTTTAATGCTATCATCTTATATCTCCTCGCTGAGTAATGTGTCCTTCCCTTTGGAATTAATACAACCAGTGCTGCTCGCTAGGAATCTGAAACCCTTCCTTTACCTGTACATTGATTATGTACATTCTTTTACATTTTTGCTGATTGCACACTTTTGCAAAGAGTTCAACAGGGAAACCAGTTCCACCAGATATCACCCTTCGTTTCCTCTTAGTAATAACCTTGTCCATCACTTACATATCAGCACCTTTGTGTCACTTAGTTTAATTTAGTTCTTGTCCAAATCAAGTTGTGTTCTTAAATGCCATTCATCTGCATATGCACAACTATGAAAATAATTTTATGGTTAGCACCAACTGCTTTCTTATCTGCTATGACTTCTCCCTTGTCCACCTTCTGTTTCAACATAAAGTTGTCCTTCCTTCTTTCAGCCTGATTTTATAACAGGCAGATAGTCGTTCTGTATAATATTGTTAGAGCTGGACAGTTTTCATACTTACACGTTAATTTGTGAACCATGGTAAGTTGGGTTACTGATAGGAGGTGAGGTCATTCTAACTAGTTTACTTTCTTAAGGGCTAGACAGTGATGACTTCTTTAGTGAGGGTTTACAGCAAAT